>NC_049217.1:12494095-12669095 GCF_013347855.1 Anguilla anguilla
TTTTGAAATGTCCTGCGTTCTAAAGATGCAGCAGTCTATGGGCTAGCGCGACCACTGGCGTTTTCATTTATATGTGTAGTGTCCGAAGTGTATTTTGACCATATACATATACACAGGAATACCCTTAGGCTGAGTGTGACTCATGTCTGCATTTTCAGGAATTTTATATGAGGGGGACCCCTCCTTTGGGTCCTTCTGATTCGGCCCTCACCCCTTAAGGCACCTGCACAGTGTCCCCTGTCCTTTTTCTCAAGACACACCCTGGAAGGACAAACAGCACCTCCACCTTTCACCTCTCCCTTCCACCCATGACTTCACCCTCCACCTGCAGGGGTCAAGGAGGGGTGGAGCCTTTAGCATTTAGCTCCTCACCAGTTACAATAATCTTCTCCTTAATCTTCCCTTTAGAATAAAATAATGTATGTTGAAATATAATACTATATTGACTCTAAGGACAACATTTTTCAGTGTTTATGGTGAATAGATGGAAGAATTAAATAAAATGGAAATTATTTCCTTAATTGAATTTTTCTTTTCCAAATATATATTTTCTTTTTTATTACAATATGTACGTTTTGGATTTCAGTCTTTTTTTCTTTCTTTCTTTACCACCTTGACAAGCAGATTCACGACTCTGCAATGCCTTAGCAGATTCCCAACTGCCTTAGGAGACCAAAGTCTACCCTGATTTTTGTAAAGAGCATGTAAAAAACACTGGAAAATACTGGAACCGAAAACAAAAACATCAAAACACCCCCTTTCTACTTCTTTGAAGTAAACTTTTTACTTTTTTAGTCTTCCAGTTTTGATGTTAGCCAAACGCATCCCTTCTTAGGTATATCATGCTGTTAAGTGTAGTCTTGCAGTGTGTAGCTCTGAAGCGTTGTCAGGCTGGTAATTTTTGTCTGTGCCAAATGGAGAGTTTTATGGCGTTGTGGTGGTTGGCTGATGCCGGCCTCTCTGGGCTTGCAGGAGAAGACCGGAATCATCCTACGGCGGACCCCCACGCCGCGTTGGGGGAGGGGCATCCAGAGGAGCTCGGAGAGTGGTAGAAAATGCAGAGGCACCCGAGGAGGAGTCTGAACATCACCCTGATCCTGTGGAGGGGGATGTGAATGGAGCCAATTCAGCAGAGTAGAGCCCCGCCCTCCATCTGGCCCCACCCACTCAGAAACCCAGCCTACTTTCTGGCCCCACATACCATGGGTTCTTTCCAATTGCTTATTTCATCTTTCCCTATCGCCCTGGTCCTTGTGTGACCTGGAAATCAATCGAGGTTCCCCATCTTTAAGGACACTCCACTTCATTAAATGAGTTGGAGTTACAATTTTTTTTTCAACTCCCTCCACACATACATAGCAAGGATACAGGCAGTTCAGCAATATGTCCATAATTTTTTAATACAAACTCTGCATAAAACAGGCCAGCAGCCTGATTTGTGTTCAGGAAAATGAATCGGGGAACAGGGTTCATGAGATTTATTTATGATTATTTATTATCAATTTGCTAAAACATATAAATGAAGGTGAATGCTACAGGATAGATTAGAGATGTGTGGCTTCGCAGTGTGTGAACACGTGAGCAGTAAAATTGCCAGTGCCTTATAGTATATGCATAATGGAACCTATACTTTATAAAATATGCACTTTATGAATCCTGTTATTTTTAAAACCTGCATGGAGAAACTCCCCCATTTCTGACTAATTTAGGCTCATCCCCTCCTCGGATTTAATATTACAGTAATCATGCTAAAGAACCCACATTAGAGATAAAGTAAAAGTATTTGAGACACCTGGGACGTTTGTGCAAAAAACCACACCTGCTGCAAGTGATAATTTATCTTAAAGGGTGAAAATCTGCAGAAAACTCCATAACCCGACCAGTAGATTTTGATAATATTTTTGAACAGTAAAGTCAGGGTTCTGTTTCCACAGGCATCTGTATGTAGACAGACTTGCCAAACGTGCCAAATTATTCCAAAAAAGAGGCATTTCAGGCTTTTATCCCTGTGGCTTCAGTGTTTTACATTCTCTCACTGCTTAACTGTAAAGGCCATATTAGTATTGTAAAATCCAAATTAGACAGCTCATAATGAAGTTTGAACTATACAATGCACCACAGGGTGGGGATATGTACTCCAGGTCCTAAGACAGACAGCACTACCCAGTCATTTAACATCCTAATGGAGATACAAGGAGTAACATCATTACCGTTAATGCTTTACCATTAAACCTTATTTAAGGTTTTATTTTATCTCCTGATCTAAGTCTAAGGGTTCTGACATAAATATCTGTGCAGAACTGCAGTAATATTTATGTTCATATTCTATACTTCTCTATATATTTTGACCTATATTTACTCCATACACTCCTCTATATTCTATAGCCCTTTGTTTGTGAAGCCATGTCAAAATGAGAAAATAAACATTGCACTGCTCACACAAGCCGACGGTCAGCTTCCTTTATAGCACCGGTCCTGCGTGGGTTTGTTTGTGCGCACAGGTGCGTGTGCTTGTGTGTTTGTGTAGTAGGCACCACTTTTTCCCAAATACACTTTCAAGTTCTTTTAATGCAAAAAAAAAATAAAAATAGAAAAACAAAACAATATGAAAATGACAGCAGTAAAATCAATCTGCTGTTTTACAGACTGAGCACATAGGATGACGGACCGCAAAAGCATCGATCGATCGATCGAGCGAGGCTGAGACAGGGTCAGGAATTACATCACAATACAGCTCATCCAGCCACTGCGAACAGGAGCGGAAATCTCAAAGCCGTAGCAGCAGGATCCACAGAACGCATACCTGTACACCTGTCCCAGTCACCTGGATTATTATTACCACCACCGGTCTCACCCACCTGGGATTCTGCCACCTGCTAACTGGAATGTGTGTGTGCAAATATGGCTTAAAAGTGACCCTGAGAAACAGTCTGTACCTTTCGGTCTACAGTACATACCCTCTAAGCCCTCTCACTAACCCAACACCTACCCACCTCTGCTTGTCGCTAACCCAACGCCTAACTGCTAACTTCTCAATAACCCAACACCTACCTACCGTTAGTAACACTACCTGTTCATTAGTGCCCTCATGCCAAAAGACTGACTAAATGGACCAGGGCAGGAATGGGCCTACACCAGACCAGGGTCAAATATGGTTTGTTTAGGATTCAAATACTGTTCTACGCTTTACTGATCTTGTCTGGTGTATTGGAACCAATGAAGCTCTCAAAAAGCGCAAACCCTGCCATCTGGTCAGATTGGCAGGCTCAATTACACCAGGCATGATCAACAGAGCACAGAAAAGCATTTGAATCCAAAACATTCACGTATTTGACCCAGGTCTGGTCTATACTAACTGCAGTGTTTTTTCAGTCCATAACTCTGGAGCGACAGAATTAAAGCAGAAAAAACATTTCAAAATTCAGTTAGATAGGTCAGTGTGAAGGAATACCAGAGTAGAAATTGTGCAAGTCCCTCACACATACTATAGGACATTGGCACCCAGCAGTTAGGAACAATCTGGGGAATAAACATCCTCAAATTCATATTTTTAACATAAAACACGTAACCTTCATGGAAGTATTTACATTTCCGCATTTCACAAAACATAACATGGGGTTTACATTCCTTTCTGGGACAAGAAATATATGGGATGCGTATTGGCACAGACACACATTTCGTTTTAAGGCTTCAAATCTCAAACGGCATAATAGTCCAAAATTTACGACACCTATTACTGATTGGGAAACGGGTCCAATATTTGAAACACTATCAAACCAGTTATTATATATTATGACCATAATAATTGCTCATGGAAGGCACAAGTTCAAAATAACATTTTGAGATTAAGCATCTCAGTAAAGTATATTGTGACTTTGAGGGTTGACCCACATGCCAAATCTACACTGCATAAATTCTGTTTCTCATCTCCTACCCCAAATACTATAAAATTCATGAGCTTAGCAAAAAAAAAAAAAAAAACATGACAATGTGCTCTCCAGTTAGAAGGAAAGGCCTTCTAAAACTACCTTTCCTCTCCTCATGCACTGTAGCTGGAAAGAGCACACAACCCCAGACTAAAGTCTCCTTCTCTAAAACACCACCAAGTAAGAGGAGTCTCCCCCCTTCCTGACAATCTGACACGGGGAAAACGAGACCGGCCTCACAACCCCACTGACAGGAGAGAGGCTTCCTGACCTTCCCGTCGTGGGTGGAGCTACAGAGAGCTGTCAATCACTGATGTGCAAAAACCAAACAAAAAAGGTACAGACAACCAAGGCAAAACGTGGGCATTGGTCCAAAGTGGTGAGTGACAACGGCCCCGCCTACTTTGAGATTGACGGCGCTTCAGTCTCCCACGGTTACAGAGACTGTGAGATCCTTTTGAGGCATACTGGGAAAGGGGAGGGTACAGTAGCTCCAGGCAGATAAAGTTACGCTAACCACAGAGCAGCGTGCACTTCCACACAGCTAACCATTGACATGCCCCTGAGAAAGGGACAGGGAGGCATCAATTACACTCAATACACGATCACAAAAGAACAGAAACACAACGCAAAAAAAACTATTGGAGGACAACTGAATGTCAACCGAAAACAACCTGAACACAAAGCAGCACATTTCTTTTTGCGAGCTGTTCATCAGAAGTAACACTGTTCTGAGGGCCAGAGCTTTATCATGATTTACGCCTCCCATTACATTCCATCATTCACAAAGGTCACTGGTTTCATAGGCAGGGGTAGGAGACGCTGCTGTCACCAATACCAGCCACTGGCCAGCCGAGCTGTGACAGATCTCACAGAAAGCCTTATCTACTGTCAAACAAAAAAAAACTAAGACTCCTAGGTGAATTTAGAGGCAGAATTGAGAAAATCTTGAATTTCGTCATGACACAGAAAACACCTGAAGATTCATCAAGCACTGAGTCCGTTGTGAGACCTGCTTAATGCTAAAGTGATTATTCTCTACAGCCAGGCAGTGAGCCATGGCACAGGTTCTACAGACCCACCAGAACTGAGCTCTGTAATATTAACGTAAGTGCAGTCTCCCTACTGCTGAAAACGAAACATTACAACCTGATGCAGCTCAAGACTATCTGCTAAGGGCTGGGGCCAAGTCCAACACCGTCTCCATGGGCATTCTGTACTGTAATACAGCACCAAATACTCCTGCTACCAACCAGAACCTCCAGTAGGTAAGAAGCAGAAGGACTGCAGAAGCAAAGCCTACAGAATCTGTGGTTAGGGCTTCTCCTTGTCAAAGAGCCACACCCTGAAATGAAAGTCCCAGCACTGCCTCAGCTGTCGTTTGGTCCTTTGGCCACTGGGAACCAGTGTTGGCCCGTGATAGATCTTGCAGCATTTGAGTATATCTTTGAGCAGAACAGTATTCCCAATCAAAAAAAAAAAAAAAAAAAAACTAATAGTAGATTCCAGATGATCTCACACGTTCTCTGAATTCCGTTTGTTGTCTTTGTGTTTGGCTTCCCCTTAGCTGGGCAAACACACATCTCTTCTCTTCTATGGCACTGAGGGGGCGAAAAGGCCAAACACACAGAACATTCTGGGGGTTTCTGCGGATCTTTCTGTCTGGAGCCGGATTGGCTGAACTCAGCTACAGCTGTAAAGTGACACGAGAGGTAAACGTAGTCCATAAGGCAGAAGCAGCCAAATGCCAATCACTGTCAGGCTCCGCCCCTCCACTCGACTTGGAGAAGGCCGGTGGTCGGTGGGGGCTCGCCAAAGGCAATTCTGGGGGACAAGTGGGTCTGTTGTGGAGGCAGCAAAGTGCAGGGCAGTATGTAAGTGTGTGTGTGTGTGTGTGTGTGTGTGTGCGTAAGTGTGTGTCAGGTGTGTGTGGTGATCACAGGAGAATCTTGGGGCCCGGTCCATACTCCAGCCTCTTTGCTAATCTGTAACACACACAGTGACTCAGCCGTTACTGTAACCTGATCTGAACCTGACTGGAAAGCTAGCCTAGAGGCCTACATCCAGCTCATATTTTATACATAATGCATACCGTACACATGCACATTGATATTCACAAATGTATAACACATACAGTATAAACATTCTGCAAATTAATGCAATTAATTATCCACAGTAGCCATCCTTATGCAAATATACTTTGATAAAACAATTACAGCTGATAATTGAACCTGCAACCTCCAGTTGCTTAAACATTATACTACACAGGACCACCGTTTTATGTATACATTATATAATGAAGTCTATCAGAATCTAAATGGGAGTCCATAACGTTGTTACTCCTGCAGAAGAGAGCGCACCCTAACGGGCGGTCAGGCACAGCTCCTCACCCCTTCTCGAACGCGGGCACGCCGTTGGCGCTGGGCGGGTTGTCTGAACTGTCCTGGGAGGCGGCACGTGCCCTGGGGCCCGCGGTGGGCGTCGGCCTGGTCGCCTTCTGGTCGTACACAAAATCCCGACAGGAGGCCAGCTTTGACTCGAGGTTCTGAAACAAAAAGGCAGCAGTTTCATTTTTAATTATTATTTTTTTTTGATAAGACAGTGGTGGAGATTTGAGGCTTTTATTGTGAAAGAAAAATTAAAAATTTCAGGCTCTTATTTTGAATGTACATGATGGCGGCTAAAGGGTCTTGAAAGGGTGGTGGAGGCGATTTGAGGCTTTTTTTTAAAGGCGATGCTGGGGGTTGGAGACCTACTTTAAGAGGTGGTGATGGGGGTTTGAGACTCTTATTCTGAAAGGGTGGTGATGGGGGTGTGCATCTCTTACCCCCACTTTCCTCAGCAGCTCCCCGACGATGTTGAGGGCTGAAATCCGGGCGGACGTGGTGAGGGAGGTCGCAGTCAATCCATCACCTGAACACAAACACAAAAGAACATTTCCCAGAACAGGCTTACAAAATGGTAGGGCCCATAGCACACTGACTGCTGTGTGTTGCCATTACTGTTCTATTCTGGCAACATAAGCCAGCTACTGTATAGCTATCTGTATAGCTACCACAGCACTGTGAAGCAGCCATGTTCCATGCTTGAATCAAGTTTTCCTAAGAACAGAAAATCAAAAGCACTGGCACGTGCTTCAAAGGAAAGCAGCTACCCATCTGTGCTTTCTCAAATCAACAGCAGAAGTTGTTGCACTGAGCGGCAATTTAAAAAAAGAAATACGGGGCATTCAAAAATTGAGGTGAGAATAGGGGTGAAATCCAAAAGAAGAACAGCCTTCGTATGCATAAGCTAACCAAGGATCCCTCTACTCTTCGTGGTCTGTGACAGCTGTGGTGTTCTCACCTCGCTGGTAGGAGGATGCGGGGGCGGTGAAGGTGCTGGCAGAGCTACGGGGCGGGGCCGCAGGCGTGGCCAGGGTGGGCGGGAGGCCCGTGTGGGGGCGGGGCAGAGGGTCGGTGTCTTTGCCCAGGGCGAGGGTCGGCCTCCGGTCCTGCTTCTGCTGCACAGCCAGCTCCTGCCGCAGATCTGCACAGGCAGGGTATATAATGAGCACATAACACAGATCTGCACAGGCAGGGTATATTACCATCACATAACACAGGTCTGCACAGGCAGGGTATATGAGCACATAAAGGTCTGCACAGGCTGGGTTTATAATGAGCACATAACACAGATCTGCACAGGCAGTGCATTATTATCATTACATTTACAGCCACTATCTTTTCATATTTCCCAGAATACCAGGGTACAGGCCCTGGCTCCAGACCCCTGACCCCTGACCTCGAGCTTCATCCTTCAGCCTCTGCACAGACTCCAGCAGGCTCTCCTTCTCGTCCAGCTCGCTCTCCAGGAAGGCGTTCCGCTCGATCACATGGTTCATGCGCTGCTCAAAGTCCTCCAGAGACATGATGGTGGCCCTGTGGGCGGGGAACAGAGGAGGCGGGGTGTGATTGACAGGCACCCAAATCTTGAGCGAGCTTCAACAGAACAGCATTCCACAGCGCATGCACAGAGCTGTATTCAGAGCAGCCTTAAACCTGGAACTCCCACCCATAAGCCATAACTAGGATCCCGCACTACTTCATTTAGGATTGTTTGTTAAAGAATTTTTCAGTTTCTTCCTGTCCGGGAGCGCAGGGCTGTGGCTATCCAATCACGTGACACGCTGCCCTGAATGGCCAAATCAGAGCACAGCTCAGCAAAACCCCGCCCGCATGCACTGCACCTCTTGGCTCTCTCCAGGTCGTCGTTGGCCTGCTCCAGCTCTCTGATGTACTTGTGCAGCTGGTCCCTGATGGCCGTGGTCTCTGCCAGGTCCCCCTCCAGGGTGGAGATCTGCCGGAAGGCCTCGGAGTGCTGCGCCTCGTACTTCTCCTGCAGAGACGAAACACAGCCTGCTGCTGAGAGCGGTTCACCTGCGGTCGAGTGCGGTTGCTCTGCGGATCAGTGAGGTTAGTTTGCCATGATTGTGGCTGGTCTGCCCTGCGATTGCACGGTCAGTCCGCGGTTGATTGCCGTTGCGTGCGGTCAGGCTGTTTAGCCCGTGATTGAATGCGGTCAGTCTGTGGTTGAGCGAGGCTAGTTTGCCAATGAATGTTGTCGGTCTGTGGCTGTGTGCAGTCAGCCCGTTCAGCCTGCGGTTGACTGTATTTAATCAGAGAGTAAGTTTGTGTAGTCTGTGGTCGCGTGCGGTCATTCTGTGGTTAAGTGCGGTCAGTGTGTTTAATCTGCAGCTGAGCGCAGTACCTTGTAGCTCTCCAGCTCCATGCGCAGGCGGTTGTTTTGGTTCAGCAGCTCGCGGTTCCGTGCCTCGCACTGCTTTAGCTCCTCCTCCAGCTCGGCTTCGTAGTCCCGGCTCATCTGCTGGAACTCCTGCAGCTCCTCCTGAGCCTCCGCTGCCCTGGGGGGGGGTGAGCTATTACCAACCAGCTACAAAGACACGTGTGTGTCTCCCCTTCAGACACGTGTGTGTGTGTAAACATGAATATATGCACACATTAAGGCATGGGGTACCTCTGCTGGTGTTTTGCAGACTGTTCCTTCCAGTAACTCAGCTCTTCCTCTGCAGAGGGGAACTTGGGAGATTTGGGTTCCCCCATTCCTGTGCAGCGAGACCCACCTGAACCTGCAGGATCTGAGAGAGGAGAGGGTTCTGCTGCAATGTCACCGGTGAAATGGCAGAAACTTAGTGATGAGCAGGAAACACTACAGGAAACTGCTTACTTAACTTGCTACAACCATCACAAGTTGAGAGTAAGCAAGTGAGTGTTGGTAAGCAACTCTTTTGTCACCCTAGGTTTTAAGAAAAAAAAACTGCAAAAAGGGCATGTCAGAAAAAACCAAGATAAGCATGTCAGTAATTTCCTCTGTATACACACCTTCCGTTTCACAGGTGAACACTGATTGGTCTGACAAGGGGTTGCACCATCCTCTGCACAGATCCTTACACGTTGGCTACAACTGAACTGGTTTCAAATATTTTGGCGTGACAGGCTGGACTTTCAAATATTTTCAGATGAATTTTACACATTATGAAGGCATCGTTCAGTAAATACAGACATCGGGATCATATATGAAGCACGTTACATTGACCTAACTGAATTAATGTTATTACGATGAGAAAATATAAATGTAATTGCCTACCAAACATACTCTCTTTTTTCTGTCACACACAGCCAATATAAAATCCCTGAACACTGATGATATCAGGAACATAGATCAATTAGTGAAAGCGCAAGGCTCTCTTTTGGTCAATTGTTCAGAGATAGAATGCCTGTTTTGTATTTGTGATTTAACGTTATCAAACCGGCAGCTGCGGCTATTTGACATAGCCTATTCAGCACAGTCTACTGATATAAACTTACTAGCTATACTGCAAATGATTTGATGTTAGACATTTAAAACCAGAAGTTGATACACGAACTTAGGAACAACATTAACTAGTAGCGACAGAAACGATTTTAAAACTCCAAGATAGCTAGCATAAGTTAGCCAACTTCGCTAGTTTAGCTGACGTGTTAACCTAGCTGAACAACAAAGTGGAGAACTCCTCGAAAGAAGCTAGCTAGCTAGCTATCGTTAGCTCCACTCCACAAAAAAGTTGTAGGACAAATTTTAAATAACGGCGTTATTTACATTGGATCTTCCCGTTAGCTAATTAACAGATAATATGAGACGCTGAACTTAGCTAGACTATTATTTTCTTCCTGATCCACACCCTAGCTAACGCAGCTAGCTAACTTAAGTAGCGCTGGAGAGTCCTTTGTCACAGTAGCACAGTTGTGAACATTTAAATCTCACACACGATAGAATCTAACCTGTAACGTACTGCAGTCAGGAATGCTGTCCTCTGGCTCTTTTTCTGGTGATAATGTGTCCTTAGTTACCAGATAAAAACTGCCGTGGAAACCTATGTTTAGTATCAGCCACCCATTTGAAGGGAGGAAAAAGGGAACTAATGTTTGTCAAACTACATGTACCGCTACCGGTCTGGATAAGTGAAATTTTAGGGGTCCAAAAAAACTCCCCGAAAGTGACGTAATCTAATCACATGTTTTGAACACAGAAAAGTGAATGTGCGTGGAGTGATCATGGTAACTACGGCCGGAGTCTAATCACAGTACGCAGATTTGCCATTGTCGCAAAATTCATGTGTGACAAACTGAGTTGTCTTTTCCGAATTTTAATGCTGATGAAAGTCAAATATGCATGACAAAAAACAACAACACAACGATTGCGAGGATTTCACCTTGATCAGTCCCGCACTTCAAGTAAAAAACAAACGGAGACGCTATACCTCCGTGGTATACTCGTACAACTAAATCTGACAGATAAATGTAGCCTGTACATGTGTGCGCTATGCATAGCCTGCTGAAGACAACGTACACTTATTGACAATTAAACAAAATATATCACTTTCTCAAAACAAAACATAATGAACTCAGACTGTATCTCATAATGGGGCTTCCATGCATTTTAACAGCATGTAATAGCTTTTACATAAAATAGGTCTATATTCATAAACATGAAACTTTCCAAATGTAGAGACTCAATACCCTGTCACTAAGGGGGTTTGAGTTGAGAATTTGATATTAAACAGTTCCTTTAGACCTCGTTAGCTCATAGCTTTATGTATTTTTTAGAACTTTTATTCAAGTTCAGAAATGAATTTAACATCATGATACAGTTTCCACTTTGTTGTGTTTGGGTTGGGCAACAGGCCACAGAGGCTATGATTTGTGGGTTTAGGCCTATGTCCTCAGATATATCATTTTTGGAGATAGACAATTTTACAAAGCAATGCATTTATTTGCATTTGATAATAGCATGTTTTCAGTCTTTGGGCAGTGCAATTTTTAAATGATATCAGATATATCCCTTCAAAATTGGCCCTTTTCCTTGTTTACTGCAAAATTTTGTGTGATTGAAACAGAAAATAGTTGTATTTTCTGCATGTTCTTTTATAATGGGTCATTTTAGCATTTACCAATGCTCATTCACCAATTTTATTTGAGTTTTTCAATCATTAGCTGGGGAAAAGAAAAAGATTTTTGTACAATGCTCAATCTTATTTGTTTTTAAATGCAAATACATAAACACTTTTGGTTACTAATGGCCACATTTGTGAGGTCACAACTGGTGTTACAGAAGTTTGGCGATCTTGACACTCTGACATCAGCTGTCCTAGAACCCAGTACTACAGAGACTATATAGGACATTGGCACAGCATTTCTTTTAGCATTGAAGCAATTGAACAACAACAGCAAGATGATTATCATAAAAACTCAGCTCTGCAATCCGTAGACCATGTGGGAGACCTGTAAATCCAGGTGGTACCACATGTTTTGCGTCACGGTGAGTGAAACATTCATATTTCAGTTGGCTGTTTTGTCCTTAAGCCTAAACTAAATTCATTTGAAAATGTAAGTTTCAGAAGAAATTTACCAAATCATCAAGTGTTATTGTTGAAGTAGCCAAGGAAAGCATAAACGTTTCTAACAGAATAAATGTACCACACTATGATATCATAACAGTACATCACAATCACTCAACAGGTACGAGTTTACTACGTCGTGTAATAAATTACTTGTTTAGTCATATTAGACTACTAAGTCTGTGCAATAAATAGCTATTTTTAAAACATTTTTGGAGATTCTTTCATAGCGAGCTGCTTATGAGTTTTTGAGAGTATAAGACAACAGTCTTGACGACATTTTGTCAAGCGTGCAAGAGTTCCATTAATGTTTAAAGCTTATTGGCAGACAATACTCTGGTGTGATTCTTTCTTTGCTTTTCCCTCCTCCTGTCATCACTTCCTGTCTTTTTTCCATGTTTCCATAATTCTTCCCATTCATCTCTCCTTCCATGATCAGCTAACCTTGATCGTCCTTGTGGTGGATACGGTGTGGAGGATCCTGTCCTTTTGGGGGCAGGGTTTTATCCGGCGTGGGTCAAGGGTGAAGGCTGGCAGGACAAGTTTCGGGCGGTGCCGTCCGCGGCGACGTCCTATCACCACTCGGACCTCTGCAGAACCAGTACGTTTAACTATGAGGCAATACCAAAAAGAAAGAGAGGGGCAGTTTATCAGTAACAGCTACTTCTTCTAACAATCAGGCTTAATTCCTGCATTGCACAATCAAGATTACATTACTGGTAAAGTACCATGTGACTTGGGCACTGAACCCTTGATGACTGCTGGCTATTATTTTTTACATTTTTATATCGTATTTTGAGTGTAACTCCTCTGTCCCATAGGTGACCCCTGTCGCGTCCTTCCCACCGCCCCACAAACTGACATTCTTGAATAACATAAACAAGGTGAGCGCTTTCACTCCCATCATCCCATTCCAAAGGAAATCCCGGAAACATGGCTGCTCACACAGCCTCTTGTTGACACATGCTGTTGTTTTCCATAATGGATCCTCTCATTTGCTTTGGACAAAAGTATGTTATCTTATAATGATCATTAACTCACTGACCACCACACCATGGCCAAGAATGACATCGAGTAAATGGAAAAAATTGCATTTGTGGTTATATATCACTAACCCCTGAGATAAAAACGTTTATGATCGGTAGCGCTAGGGCAAGTCTGATACTATACGACCTGCTTTGTTTTGTGCAGCCTTTGGCCAAAAGTTGGAAACGCCGGCTACCATGGGTGCCCCTCTTCTTTCCTGGCAACACACCCCTCCGGAGTGCCGCAGCCTACAGGAATTATAGCAACATCCCAGCCCGCTCATCTTTCCCTGTTAGTTTCCACAGGCTTCATATGGGAAATAGCAGGTAGTCAAACCATAGAGGTGCACTTTTGTGTTAGGTTGTGTTGAGTTCCTTTCTGTGTTTGTATCCCAGGCTGTAGGGAAGAAACAGATACCTGCGGCCTTGGTTGTAAGGAAAAAGCAGGCACCTGTGATCCAGGTAGTGAGGACGATGGAGGTACAGGAACCCCCTCCATCCTGGGGACTGCTTAGCCGGTCCACACAATGCATCTGTCAGGCACTGGACACCACGTTCATCACCGTAAGTCTGCTGGTCTCCACTCATGCACCGCTAACGCTGACAGGAGTGCAACGCTTCTGTTCTGATGGAAGTTCTCCCTTTCCCGCCTGTGCAGAAGCAGTTGACCATAGCCATGTTCCTGGGAACAGTAAAACATCCCAATGCCCTCAGACCCTCTCTCTGTCCCTGGGACACCCAGAGCAAGAAGAGGGAGGAGAAGAACACCAAAAACCAGGTAAAGGTCTGCCATCTGGACGTCCAGCCGAGTGAGTCATACACCTTAGTGCTGCTGTGAAAGTGTTTGGGATTTTGTCCTAATATAAAAAAGTGCTTTTAGTCTTACTCTTATTCATTATTAGCATCCTCATCTACCAGACACTCATGTAAAGGTTATTAAAATTCATCTGCAAACAGATTCTGGGACGTAAATGAGATGGCAACACATATTGAAGCAACCCTTAATTCATTTTGTGTTTTTTAGATTTTGAACGTCCCGGGTCTGTCTCGTGATGACATCATTAGGAAGGGTGAACCCCCTGCCCTCAGTAGGCCACGTAGTGCATTTACCCCAAAGGGTAAGCATCGGCTTCTCTTTTCTTATCTCATGACCGTCTTTTATCTCAAGACTGCTGGCGGCTAACACGCTGGGTTATTTTCTTGTTTTCCACAGTGAACGTTTCCCAAGCTCCTGTCCCCAGCGCCGTGCTCGAGAATTCCCGGGAGAGCGTCACCAGCCCTGCCCCTGTCTCCAGAATCACTGAGGTTCAGGGAATCTCCAAACCACCCGTGAGGGAGGAGTCACATTTTAGGCCAATCCTTCAGGAGACATTAGATTCCAGCTCAGCTCCGCCTCCACAGCGGGCGATAAAGGAAGGGTCAGAACCGGCATCAGGTAAGAGCATCAGCGTCTATGATGCTCCTGCTCTTCAGCACTGGGGATAATATCCTGACTAATTCCGGTATATTCCTGGTTGTCCCCCCTTGTCTCCAGCCACTACCACCAGCAGTGCTGGACAGAGCCTCACCACAAACTGTTCCTCAGACGAGAGCTCGGCCATCCAAGTAGAACAGGCCAGCAAAGGTTCCAAACCGACCTCGTCCCCCTTCAAAACTCAGTGCTCCCTTAGCACTGCGGAGACTGACAGCGCCACTCCCCCTGTCGAATTCGACAAGGCAGCACTCGCTCCAACCAACGCAACAGGTGGGAGTTGTTTATTTGCAATGGAGTTGTAACGAGTCATCAGGTTTCACATGAAATCATTACGCCGTGTCATTTTCAGTCCCAGAGGTCGTCTCGGCCTCCACTCCCAGCGGCCCCGTTTCCACGGCGCCCGGCTCGGCATCAGGCCGCGTGGTACCGCGGGCTCGGAGGCGCCTTAGCAGTTCCGCGGCTCGGCGCACGCTTACCAGCAAGGGCACCATCAGCACCCCGAACTCCGACAAATGTAGGACTGTGGCACCCGCTCCAGCTAATGCTACAGGTGGGGGTTGTTTATTTTGAATGCAGCTTGGTTTATCCGCAGGCTATGTTGTGGACGTCATCGGCCTTTACATAAAATAATTATGCTGTATGAATTTCTGCCCATGCGGCAGGTGCATTGGAGCTCAGGGAAAGTGCAGACTCTGAGGTCGTCCCGACCTCTGCTCCCAGTGGGCCCGTTTCCACGGCGCCCAGTTCGACATCAGGCCGTGTGGTACTGCAGGCTCGGCGGTGTCTCACTGCTAACGCAGCTCAGCGCACCCTTACCAGCAAGGGCACCATCAGCACCCCGAACTCCGACAAATTTCAGACTGTGGCACCCGCTCCAGCTAATGCTACAGGTGGGTGTTGTTAATTTGTTAATTTGGAGTTTTATTTTTCCCAAGCTGTGATTTGGAGTTGTAATGTGTAATCAGCCTTTACAGAAACGTATTATGTAATATTCGGTTCCTGCCACAGGTGCCCAGGTGCCCAGATCCCTGCCAGGCCGTCTGATACTGCAGGCTCGGAGGCATCTGAGCCCTTCCACCAGTGCCCCCCTACCAGCTCCGTCAAATTTGACAGTGTGGCGACCTCCAATGTCACTTCCACTCCTGTGGCTGCCCCAGGCTCCGCCCCTAGCTATGTGGCCTAGTTCTCCACCCCCATGTCCAGCCCAGCTTGTGCCCAGCAGCAGACTAATATTTTTACCATCTCTAACACTGCTGTATTCAATTCGGCTGTGGAATTCCACAGTGAATTGAGATGAGCCACCGTCCTTTCTATGTGCAAAATTGTAATAATTAATAAAACAAAAAGTAATAATTTAACTTATTTCCACCTTGTTAGATTTCATGAAAATGATTTTTTTCTGTTTTATGTTTAGAATGAAATAAAAGTGTCATTGCATCATCACAGCCTGATTGACTGACTTTATTGGTTGAGTTATTTTACGTGCCATTCACTAAAACACCAAGCTTTTCTATGAGGCTGTTCCAAATGTAACAGCAATACACAGAGCATGCTGCTCTTTTCTGCTTGGTTACATGACATACTTTTCTGTGTGAGTGTAAGCTACCTGGGTCAATGGCAACCTATTGTGTTTGAATGAGCATTACAAGTAACAGAACATTACATTACATTACAGGCATTTAGCAGACGCCCTTATCCAGAGTGACTTACACACCTTTTTTTTACATTTACATTGCATCCATTTATACAGCTGGATATATACTGAACAATGCAGGTTAAGTGCCTTGCTCAAGGGTAGAATGACAGTATCTGACCTGGGAATTGAACCGGCAACCTTCAGGTTACAAGACCAGCTCCTTACCAATTTTACTGTGCATAGTTTTACGCATTTCCTTTGTCCAAGAAGTAAATCAATAAGAACCACCTCTTCTGTTTTTCCTTCAACAGACGTTGGGATTATGATTACCTGGTTTTGTTATGGCTATATGGTTGTCATGGTTGTCAGGTGGCTGCAAGAATCAACTGGCTTTATTTAGTCTAACCGTAATAGATCTTATCCTAAATATGGGCTAAAGGGATTAAGTGTACATTTTCTTCTCAGTGCAAAATATACAGCATTTTGCCCTCTGCTCACAATCTTTTATTTGTTGTACCAGCAGTAAGGACTGAGAAGGGGGAAATCATTTAATTATTATGTGCCTGGGTCATGGAACAAAATAAAGAAAACTTGAACTAGATAAACTGGTTTCACTAAATGCTTTCAAAAATCTGTTAAAAGGTCACTTTGTGGATGGCAGTAAGTGCTTCAGATATTTCGAGACTTGATAATGTATTGTAATACTGTGTGTGGTGTAAACCTTTTTTATCTGCTATGCAAATGTTCTGTTGCTCATTTTGCCAGGTCCCCCTTCAAAAGAGATTTTAATTTCACTGAGACTAACTTGGTTAAATAAAGGTAAAATAAAATAAAATATTGTGCACCATCCACTTAAACACCAAGCTTTTCTATGATACATGTGCAGATGTAACAGCGTTGCTATGACAGTTGTTGGTCCTAATGCTGTAAATAGATAAGAATTAGAAAGACTTCAGACAGGCCGCAGAAAAATCAACAGGCTTTATTCAGTCTAGCTGCAATATGTCTTATCCTTGGGTTGAGGATATAAGAGTGCATTTGTTTTTTCCCCATTTCACTAATCTGATGAACAGTGACATCGAATGCAGTGCATAGGTATAACCAAAGGTACACCAGCTGCTTAACCTCTTCAGTCAAATTTGACTGTACACAGACCGAGATATGTGCCAAATTGCACTCAGAACATTGTCACCACTGACCAATTTTTACAATTTGTACTTAAAAATTCTCCACAGACTATTCCACAAAAATACACCGAGTACAGATGTTGGCAGATTCACAAAGCTAAAAATGTGAACAAACAAAAACACAGAGAGAGTTAAATAGATCACCACTAATCCTTACCACTTTTCTGTGGATCTTGCAACTTCCAATGAACACACCAAAGTCTGCACGGGCAATTGTTCTCTAACAGGATTATTTTTGGGCTACAATTATGAGGTATGATTTTTATCTTTTGCCACTTTGTTAGATATCATGAATACACTATATGACCAAATGTATGTGGACACCACTTGGTTCAGGGCTGTTTTTCATGTTTGGGCTAGGCCCCTTAGTTCCAGAGAAGGGAAAACTTAATGCACTGACATTCTAACTGATTCTGTGCTTCCAACTTCGTGGCAACAGTTTGGGAAAGGGCCTTTCCTGTTTCAGTGTGACAATGCCCCCAGGAACACAGCAAGGTCCATACAAAAATGGATGTCAGGTATCCACACATATTTGGCCATGTACCATATGTATCTTTCTGGTTAGTGCTCAAAGACTAAATAAAAGTATCATCAGAACCTAATTGGTTGACCGCAACTACACATTATACAATTATATTATGTGCCCTCCACTTAAACACCAAGCTTTTCTATGAGACAAGTGCTGATGTAACAGCAATACACAGAACGTGCTGCTCTATTCCGCTATGGGCGACTTGATATACTGTCTGTTTGTGTATAAGGTACCTGGTTCAATGGCAACCTATTGTGTTTTAATAAACATTTCAAGTAACAGACAGCAGTTTTTTTTCATCCTTGAACTACCCACCTATATAATATACCCTTGATACGTGCTTTGTCCAAGAAGTCAATAAAAACGAACAGCCTCTCCTGTTTTTCTTTCAACAGACATTAAGATAATGATTGTCTGGTTTTGTTATGGCTATGGTTGTCATGGTTGCTGTTGTTATGACTGTTGTTGGTCATAATGCTGTAAATAAATCAATGATACAGACTTCAGGCAGGTGGCTTTAAGCAAGAAGCAAATGACTTAATTTAGTCTAACAGCAATATATCTTTTTTTAAAAGAACTTTTGTTCATATTTGGTTACATTTCCTTCACATCCTGACAGATATTGGAGGGAGAGGCTTTGGAGGGAGAGCTGAGGGGAGGAGTTGGGAGGTGGTGGATCATTTTTTTCAAAATCTAGTTCTCACTTGCTCATTTGTCTAAACTTACATACTGTACCTTTAAGAAGGATCAAGGAATTAAGTGTATATTTGTTGGTTTTTTTTTGTCATTTCCCCATTTCACCAATCTGATCAACAGCGACTTCAAATGCAGTGTGTAGGTATAACCAGGGATATACCAAATCACAGCAGCTGCTTGACTTTATTAGTCAAATTTGAGTAAAGCAGGAAGGGTTCATGACCTTAGCTTCCACAGGACAAAGCAAGGCTTTCAGGCATCTTTCCACAGACAAAGGCACAACCTGCTGCACTTTCTGTTCCGCATCACTTCTCCTCGCGATCGTCCCGAGGCGGGAGCCTGGCGCGGGGCGAGAGGAGCCAGGCCATGGCGGCGGCCGCCGTGCCGTCACCGCGCTCCCGCGAGAAGCACAGGAACGCGGCCCACAGGGAGGCGCCGCAGCCCATGAACACCGTCCGCAGGTGCAGCGGAACCAGCACGAAGTTCAGGAACTGAAGAGCCCGGAGGAGGCAGAGAGAAGGGAAAGGAGATGTGCTTTCTGTTTATGACGGCTGATAACCTCTGTAAACCACACAGTGAAATATCCAGTGGTGATTCAACTCTAACGGTGTTCATTCAGCTGTAACAAATAACATTTGCTCCCACAGAGTTTTTAGGCAGCTTTCCACAAAGGCACAATCTGTAAGAGTTGAATTAACACTGAACATTTTACTGAGTAAAAAACACTGAATTAAAGTAACATTATCACACGAAACAAAGCATCACATGTATTTGTGTGCACTCCTCCACTACACCATAGAGTAAAGGCAAGCAAGCCCACTGTTATCTGTTTATCAGACCATCAGCTGAACTGGAGTTCATATTCCTAATAAACAAAGTATCAATTGTCTATAGCCCGTTGGAATAGTTTAAATCTTACAAATCACTTATTTTGTTGCTTGTGTGGGAGTTTTGGTATGACAGGTCCATTCTCTGATTTTAGCTAGAGGCTTGTACCACTTGGTACTTGTAATGGTAGGTATGCCATTTGTCAACAAAGTACAGATTTGTAACATTTGGAGTGGGGTCTACTTTTTTGAATGAAAAGATATATTGGCAATATGAGGCTGCTCAAACTATTTCTCTGATTGACCTCAACACCTCATACAAATTACATTGTAAAGTATATTGTAAAGTAAGTTTTTACCTGCATAAATGGCCAGTACATGAGTCCAGTCTGGAACAAAGAGACAGAAAAAGGAAATAAATCCGTTTTTATTATGTGTTGGAAATAGGCGCAAATTATTTCACCATTCTTGTGTCCTTTGAACGGGTGCAAGCCTACCAGACATATTCCACTCGTGTACTAACTGTCACCGGAAATGTCTTACCAAACATACACGCATATTAATCCTATCAATATCAATTTCCAATGCAATTCCAATTAGAATAGGTTTTTCCAACCAGCACAGGAATTAGTAGAAGGACCGTGGCGTTCTGCCCGCGGTGCAAATGCATATAATAAAAGTAGGTTAATCTCGGGTGAGCTCTTCCGTTCGCCTACACTGCACATAGCCTTGCCCTTACCTTGTAAGTGTTTAGGAATTTGTCCCTCCAGTCTGCGAGAACGTCCTCCTTACCCTCGAGGAAACTTACCCCTGAAAAGGAGAGAGTGGTTCTCACTAAACTAAAAAGTCACCGGATCTTTAGATGTTCCAGGGCCACATACAGTCCTGCACCAGCGCTCGGGCACACAATTGAGTGAAAGCTCTGGTTAATCAATTAACTGTCAGGTACAATTTACAGTCTAGTCCTTTGACAGATATTAGCCAAATGACTAAATTGTAAATTACATTATGTAGAAAAACAGCAGCAGGCCTAGAGGGTCCGATCTGCTTATCTTTATCGCTATAAAAATACAGCAGAATTAGCCTACCTGTATAGAACACGCTAGTCGCTAACGGGGATGCGATCGTTTGATCCAAGAGCAGTTTTCGCAGGAGCATGCTGGCGGATCTTCCGGGGAAACGTCGTTCCAAACCCCGCAACCAGAAGTAATTAAAGTTGCCGTGAAAACTGAAAGCCACTACAGCGACATTCCGCGTGTGATTCCAGTCAATTTCCTCTCTTTGGGCTATACACTGGTGCGCCAGGTCCCCGCCAGCAAACAGACATCCGTACAAGGTTACGTTTGCTATCCATGGAAACCTTTTTGTTTGTTTTAAAAAGACTGTTCTCATTCTTTTTTCTAAAACTTAATGTGGAACTAATTTGCAATTATGTAATTAAATATAAGCTACTGCAAAGTTTCGTCAGAAAATTGATATAATTCTACAATACGGGTTGCGCTTCAGGAAGCCAAGTCCTTCAAAATACGAAATCCTCGGATCTCTCTTGAACAGGCGACAGAAAGTCCACATAGCCACCTTTATTGTAACGTGAACGGATCAACCTCACAGTATCTCTCGCATTTGGTCTGCATAACCACTACTGGCAAGCTGAGTGAAGTTATCGCTCATTTCTAGACCTTAAATGTACCAGACAGGCTATAGCGATCATTATTACACTGCCGGGAACACTCAGAGTCCTCTTCCCTGGTTTAACAGGTGCTACAGTATACAAATCCTGGACGTCAACTAATCTGTGCCTTGCTGTCCGTCGTTTATCAACACGCGCAGTACGGTCCCGTTTATGCCCTGGGGTTGGGACAGGAAGTACACGCAGACCTTAATACCCATAACACACTCCTAGAATGAACATGTAGCTCAAAAGCGCAGTGTCTGACCGCTTATTTAAACTACTATACCGCCTGTTCTACCGTGGTTTTAATGAGAGAAATTAATCCCGGCGTCATGGCCACTGGCAAGAGATCAGTGCACGCAACAGAATTTATCCAAGCCAAATGTCTGATGCGCTCAGGATGGAAAGGCTCGCTTATCCACGATCAGCTATAAGAGACCCTAAAGTGACCCCGTGTATGTTGCGCCAAAAAACCGGAGCCGTTCCCGGGTCCGTGGTTTGTTGCCCCATCGACACCGTAGATGGCGTGAAATAAGCCACTGCAGCCTTTGGGGGTGCGAACCAGTAGGTAAAGTGACAGCTTTATCAGCGCCAAAGAGAACATCGATGTCGTCTAAACGCCTGCACTGACAGCTAATATCCTTCAAATTAGCGGTCACGTCTTTACTCGATAAGCTCATTGTCTCGCACTACGGTGTTTAAAACGTATAAACCCAGCTGTCAAATGCATGGTAACATTGTTAACCTTACTTTTAGTGTTGTACGGACAAGACTTAACCTCCAACTTTATTCTAAAGAAAACCCCTCATCTTTTACACCCAAAATGAATCGCGAAATGCATATTTTTCTTTCCTCTGGTCTCTATTGCTACCTACTGGCTGGTGGTAATATTACCAGTGAGAAACGCTCCATTCAAACTCTGAACAGCAGTTTTTACGCATGTGTCGGTAATATAGCGCAGTCAGATTCGACCGAATTTGACAGATAGCGCTGTACTATAATGTACTACTCTGAACAATGTGTCACATTTCCTCTTTCTCAATCTAATCTAAAATCCTGATTTATGCGGCTGTCAGTTGGCTTGCCCAGATAAAGCCCCTAGTTTCCAGTCAATGAATCACTGATGCGCCATTTTTTTCCTCCCCAATTTTGAATTGTCAACAATGGCAATCAAGTCATGATAGTGCCACCCAAACACAAGGAGTACTGCAGCCTGGGGAACTCCTCTAGTTCATTTGCCTCACCTTGCCATTCATTTGCTTTCCCCTTACCAACCAAGGCAAAAAAGTGTCAAAATAGCTGTTGATTATTTCTGTTTATGGTTTCCCCAAGAGAGTCCACTCAGACCCTGTGACCTCCTTGACCCATGTCCACAAATCTCACACTAAAGCCTACCACCCTGCAGGAAATGAGTGTTGAGAGGTTTAATGGAACCCTGGGTAGTATGCTTCAAACCTTAGCTCCTCAGAAGAAGCATGAGTGGGCTCAGTCGATTAATACCTTGACTTCCACATACAACTGCACCAGCCATGAGACAACAGGCGATGCTCCCTTCTACCTTATGTTTGGCAGGCTTGCCCGAATGCCAGCTGATATCATGCTTCAGTCAAAACTAAGGGATGAGAAAGTGGTGATCATGATTGCCAATGTAATAAACCTGAGGCAAGACCTGAGACAGTCCGTGGAAGTCGCCCAGAGACACACAACAAGAGAACAATCACGTCCGAAACAACATTTTGACAAAAAGATCAATGGATCTCCTGTGTCTGTGGGTGATTGTGTCCTTCTGGCCAAGAAGACAGAAAGGGGGAAGAGGGGTGGCACAGTGGTGCAGTGGACAGCACTATTGCTTTACTGCAAGAAGATCCCCTGTGATGGAGTTTGCATGTTCTCCTCATTCCTGCATAGGTTTCTCTGGGTACTCCAGTTTCCTCCCACAGTGCAGGTTAGGCTAGGCAGAACCAATTGTGACCCACCATGGCAGACTCCATTTCATTAATTAATCCTTGGTTGCAGCACTCCCTACCGAGTTCCAGACTACCTCTGAAAGCAATGTCAGCACAAAAACTGTTCGTCGGGAGCTTCATGAAATGGGTTTTGATGGCCGAGCAGCCGCATACAAGCCTAAGATCACCATGCGCAATGCCAAGAGTCCACTGGAGTGGTGTAAACCACACCAACTTTGGACTCTGGACCAGTGGAAATGCGTTCTCTGGAATGATGCATCACACTTCACTATCTGGCAGTCTGATGAATGAATCTGGGTTTGGCGAATGCCGGGAGAATACTACCTGCCAAAATGCAAAGTGCCAACTGTAAAACTTGGTAGAGGAAAAATAATGGTCTGGGGCTGTTTTTCGTGATTTGGGCAAGGCCCCTTAGTTCCAGTGAAGGGAAATCTTAATGCTACAGTATACAATAACATTCTAGAGAATTGTATGCTTCCAAGTTTGTGGCAACAGTTTGGGGAAGGCCCTTTCCTGTTTCAGCATGACAATGCCCCTGTGCACAAAGTGAGATCCACAAATAAATGGTTTGCCAAGTTTAGTGTGGAAGAACTTGACTGGCCTGCACAGAGTCCTGACCTCAACTCCACAGAACACCTTTGGGATGAACTAGAACGCAGACTGTGAGCCAGGCCTTATCGCCCAACATCAGCACCCAACCTCACTAATGCTCTTGTGGCTGAATGGAAGCAAATCCCTGCAGCCATGTTCCAAAATCTACTGGAAAGCCTTCCCAGAACAGTGGAGGCTGTTATAGCTGCAAAGAGAGGACCAACTCCATATCAATGCCCATGGTTTTGAAATGAAATGTTCAACAAGCACATATGAGTGTCATGTCTACATACTTTTGGCCATGTAGTGTAATTCCTGCTTTCTCAAATGTAGGTGGAATTCATTTGATTCTTGCATGAACATAAATTCATTATGTTTCTCTTATTTTTGTATGCATAAATATTATTTTATCATATCTTTGAAATCCATGCAAGTTCTGATTTTCATGTATGAGTCGTGATTATTTGCTTTTTAATGGAGATATTTTTTGTCTTGCATTGTGTGAATTCGTTATACCACCCTGATGTTGTTAAATAAAACCGCAATTCGCAGATGGTTTTGCAACGTAAGCGTTGCAATTTTAAATTCAACACATACTCAATGAGTTGACTCCCATTGGTTTGGAGAAGTCACATTGCATTGTTGCGAGCAATGAAAATCAAATGCGTTGAGAAAGCGTTTAGTTAAAAAAAAATCTAATTCCGTCGGCAATTGTGACGTCAATTCGCGTTACGATCGCATGGAAATGTAGTTTATGTACATCTACCTTCGCGCGTCTAATCGGGATACAGATTTCAAAAGACACCATGTTCCAGAATGCACCGTTAACGTCGCTCCCTTAGGTTGGGGAGAGTCATCGGCACACACGAGGACTTGCGTTGAGTGCTGAGTCGGATCTCTCTCTTTCTCTGGTGCCGCCGTGAGAAACCGGCGCTATTTTATTTGGAGAAAAAGAAAATAACACGTTACGAAGAGAAAAGTTTTTTTTAAAAGGATTTTAAAGAGGTGACAAAACAACGTGTTAGTGGGTGGTTACACAGCTAGCTAACTGCGTAGTCTTCACCACATTAGCTACAGTAAATAGAAAGATCAACGATGGACCCTAGAGACACTGCCCCTGATTCGTGGGAACAGGAGGACGATGGCGAGGCCCCGGCCGACGTGCAACTTCAGACCGCCTTCACCGCCCTAAATGTGGACGCCAAACCGTTTGTCCCCAACGTTAACGCCGCCGAATTCGTTCCGGCCTTCCTACAGAAAGGGCCTTCGGAAAATCCAGACTCCGATGGTAAGCTTACGACCACAGTTCAGTTTTAGCTAAGCTAGCAAGCTAGTGAACGTAGATAACATAGCACGACAGTCGGCACACGCTTTCTGACACTCAGCAACTGGCTAGCCTGTTAGCACTAAATCTCAGATCACAGACGCAGGTAGCGTGAGCTGGCTAACGGTTGCTAGCTACAAGATTATCAGCATATTGGCTATTCGCTAGCATTCTAGCCAGCTATCACGCTAAGCATGAACACTGATAACATGCTATCTCGACGTTAAATACCACATCTGTTTGCCATCTGCAGCTTGTGTGACATCTGTTTTGGGGACTCCGTTAGCTTGTGAGCTAGCTAACCAGCTGTGCTACAACGTTACTACACGCGAGCCAACTAGCTAGATAACGCTTGCTAGTTGGTTAACAAAGGGTGACAAGGTGTTAAGTTAGCCGTGTGCTGGTTTAGCTAACGTTACCGCTATCTTGGATCAACATAAAGTATAGGGAGTGGTTTATGAGACGGTTATTATAAAAATGGTGTACTTGAGCCAACTAACGGTTAATTTATTTTCAATGCGTTTGCTTGCTAGCTAGCTCGCGACTTGAAGATAACCCATTGGACTGGTAAGGTGGGTTAAACTTTGCTGTTAGCTAAAGGCATGCAGCTACCTAATATAGGTTGCTAACTTTCGCGGGCTATCTCGTAATATTTAAAACGGTCTTGCCTGGATGTCATTTCATTGAACGACACTATTGAACTATCACGAAAGCGCACGCGAGAGTCCTCTGTTCAGGGTGAACCTGTAACTTATGCCGGTATTTGTGAATGGTAATATTACGCAGGCATAATAACGTAATTTCCTTTTTCCTGTGTTATTTGCCGCTCTTCTTAACTTACCCGCTACTACTGGCAGTATACAGTAATATTTTTGTCTAATGATATACTCCAATATTTCTCAAACACTGTGTACATCTTACATTGTCTATTTTGTAAATAGCCAATGTAAGAGCAAATGTCTCTCAAATAGTGTTGTGGAAAAATGCATGTTTCTGCGAAACCTGCCATGTTACTGAAAGCACATTAAAGTGTGTAGTAATCTTTAGGAACAGACACTGTCAGAAAGCATCTTGTTACAAGACGTTTTTGTGCTCTGCTGTTTCAGGGAGGGAAGTATTCATTAATCACTCACTTCTTTTGTGTTTTATACCGATGCCTGTTTACACTTTTGAAGATCAATGGCAGCGTTCTTCTGCCTGAATAAGTATGCATTACATTTATCAACAGGTTTGGAAAGCTCAGCCCTGCACCAGCATTTGATGCAGGGTCTTCGGAGTCTGTGGAATTCTGGGGCTCTTGATTAACCATTGGTAACATGGTCTTTGGAGTGCTTCAGATCACAGCAGTGTTGAACAGTGTTTTCTGAAGACGGCATTTAGGCTTTTAGCAGGGACCCTGATCCTTAGCCACTTGCACAGAATACATTTTTATTTGCGTCTTTATGTATTTAGTCTATTTATACCACTGGATGTTTACAGAAGTTCCGGTTAATTACCTTGCCTGAGGGTACAGCAGCAATGACCCAACTGGGAATCTAACTCGCGGCCATTGAGCTACAAACGCAGGTTGCTAACCATTATACTGAACTGCTGCCCAAAAGTAGTACTGTTGCTCAGCTAGGAGTGTATAGTGAGTGTTTGTTTCTGTATTGTACAGGGTCCTCTTCCTTGTTACACCAGTTTTTCTTATTTTGTCTGTACTCATTTAAAAACGCTTCTTCATCTGTTAACGTCTGTATGAATGAACCAAGCACATATGACCGAATTACTGAAAGTTTAGGCTGGCAAATTAATGGAAGTAGAAATGATGCATGTCCTTAATAAGACATAGTCCTAGCAAGTGTTTATCACGTGGTATTTATAATGATAAACTCTACTTTAATGTACAGAAAACTGTGTTTGAGACATAACCATGTGTAGCCTACAAAGATCTATTAATTGAAGTACACAGCGAAAGGGATAACTAGATGCTGTTTTGTCAAGTTGGTCATCATCCCTGTAATGAGTAAGGTATAATTTACTTATTTTGCTTTTCTGAATCGATATACTGCACTTCTAATGGAAGAAAGTGTGATTTCTTACAACCAAGCTGCATGACTGTGTGCTGCATTTCTTACAGTTCGGAGCAGTAATGTGTCTTATGAGCCAAGTGATGCAATCTCGCTGTAAAACAAAGTATTTTGGTCACTATTCTTTTCCCCAAAGCTACTGACTTTGCAGAGCGTTAAAGGAATAACCCAAACCTCATTGGGTAACGTGATGCACCTGTTAATGCAGGGAGTTTTCTGTCAGTTTTTAATAATTCCTAGAGAATTTGGTTTCCAGGTATTGACTTAGCTTGACAGTTCAGCTTGTGCCAGCGGTAGATTTTAATGGAAGGTTTTGTGATGCAACGTAAACTTGTTTCCATTTACAGCAAGTGACTGTTGTACTCATTTTTACATTGCAGAACAAGAAGTCTAGCAATGTGACTAATTGGTGAGCTCTGCAAGTTAGATATTGATGGTGAACGACAGACTTCTTCAGAATTCTGAAGGGAAACTTGGGTATTTGCGTGCGCTGTTTGTGAATGGGAATCATAGAGCAGCAGTGCGGTTTGATGAAGTTGACGTCACCTGCGAGGTTAAAGAGCAATGGGTCAACAAGCCGTCCCTGCCCCGTGAGCTGCGTTCTCTGTCGCATTTAAGTGTGCTGGGAAATGTAGTTTTTCTCATTGAATGCAGTTAAAGCTAAGTACAAGTAAGTGCTCAATCATTGATAAAAGGATTAAGCTACTCTTTAACTGACTCCATAGTTTCCTTTTGCATTGCCACGGTTACAGCATCACCGTTGCTGACTGGAGAAGGGGGCGGAGACGGGCATTTCAAAAGGAGCTCGAGCAGCTTGACGTGAATGGACACTGCCTTCCGTTTGCAGGTGCGCGTGGGACACCCCTCCGCTGAGGAGGAGCCCGTAACCTCGTGAGCCGTGGTTTCACCTGTCAGACAGCGCCGCGGTGCCCTCATGAGAGAGTGATGTCACGCTGCTCTCAGGATAACAGCCGTGTCATTGGGAACTGGGTTGTTTGGTGTCCTTGACTTAATTTAAAAAAAAAAAAAAAAGTGAAGTTATTATTATTTTTTTTCTTTTCTCCTGTCCTTGTCACATGCTCAGAGAGAGTATCGCAACTTCTGAGAAACTGCAGACGTGCGTCGTTTCCTCCTCCCTGCAGTTGTACGCCGCATAGAATTTTGGAAGTTTTTATTTTTTTGCGCACCCTATACGTTAGTACAAAATAATAATATACCTTAAGAGCCAGACTTGCTGTCTGTCTGCAGCGTTATTGTTAGTAGGTGCCGCTCTTTGGTGTGGGCAGAAGGTTTCAGCTGAGGGCGGATTATCTCTCTCGCGGCGGCTGCCGGGAGGAAGGGGAAATGGTGGCGGAGGGTCAGCCGGCGCCCCCCTGCGTGCCGCTGCGGGCGCTGGCACAGCGCGGCCTTCGAGGGAAACGTAATGGTTTCGCTTGCAGAGCGGAAGTGAGAGACGCGAGCTTTTAAAGCCGATGCTGTGGGTGTGGCCAGAGAGACCACGCCCAATCAGCTGCAGTGGCCGTGTGCGGTTGGCTGTTACAAAATCCCTTCTTCGGGCACTGCTGGCATCGTGGGCCATGTTGGTTGTGTGCAGCTAGTTAGCACAGGCCTGTGTGTGTGCGCGAGGCAGGGGAACCCCATTTGTTCTAAGCGCTTATTCAATACACAGTTTTACCTGTTGGAAACATGTCCGTTTGCAGGAACCAGCTGCAGGAAACGAGGCTTCCTTTAGTCCCTTTATTGGGTCCCACAGCTACTTGCTGGCACACCTGACCTCCTTTGCACCACAGGGTATACCCAGCACGAACAGCAGTCCTGCTGCTCCCTCTCCATTAACTGCAGCAGGCATTGAGACAAGTGCTTGCTGTGAAGGTGCTCAGAGTTATGAATATTGATCCATAATTGAAGCAGTGTGTAATGATGTGTTCATTTTCTAGATTCCTCTAGTTTGTTTCTTCCTGACTGGGCAGTGGATGTTTGTGCAGAAATGCAAAATGATAGTTGACGTCTATTTTGTTGATGTTGGATTTAGCTCGCCAGCCAAAATGGTAATAAGTTTGAAGTTGAAGGCTGGCTGTTCTCTGATCTTGCTTTACCTGTGGAGAGGGCAGAATTGGGCAGCGGCTTTTAACTCATCTACAGCAGCTCCTGAAAGCCAACCCTCGCGTCAGCCTATCAGAGAATCGCATTCAGGGCTGCAAATGCAGCGTCCAGACAGCACGGTGTAACCACAGATTAGAGGCGCATGTTTATGACATCACCAGTTGATATTTCGCCTGTGCTTGCATGTTTGTGCTTACAGTGTTTAAGTGTCTGTCTATCTCTCTCCCTCTCTAGGCACTGAGGCAGTTGTCAGCATGGAGGTGGCAGAACCTGTTGGTATGTACCCTGTGTGTAATGTCATCACGGGAAAGGGTCATCAGCCATTTCGGAGGGTCTTCTGATTGAAACGTCGTCTTTCCTCTTAAATTCCACCTGTCAAAAAAGGCTTTTGCCTGAACAGATGCGAGATCCCTTTCAGTAGATTACTTTTTGAGAGGTGGGACACCTCTTCTCAGAGATCTCATCTTGTCGCACCTGTGCCCGCGATGCTAGGCCCTCCCTGCCTGTGCAGCGCTAAGGAGCGGCTCTGGCGTACTGATCTTTCATCAGAACTCCGCCCACTGACCCCGTGGACAATGCCGAGGGCTGAACGTGCAGCAGAGTAAACGGGCGGGTCGGGGGCTTTTGGGAGGCCTACCTTTTTAAGCAAATGTCCTTTTTTTCCCCTTTTTTTTTTTTTAAGCAAAAGCCACACTTGAATGTGTTTTGCCCGAGGCGGTTTCTCCTTGCGCTGTACCTAACGAACGTGGGGCAGCGACACGTAGCGCAGTCAGAAGAGGTGCTCAAGGTCGACTCGGGCGAAGCACAGGCCGGGTTCTGCTTTCAGCCTCGGGTGTCTAAGAGAGCGGCACGGCTCTTAGCGTGCGGAGAGAAGCAGGGAAGATCAGTCTGTGCGCACTCAGAGGTCTGTGTGATGTGCCCTGGATGGCTGCCCTTGGATCAGAGCGCATAATCTGACTGGATAACTGAGGCCTTTGCTCTGTCTGCTCCACTGAGTTCAGAGTTTGAGTTTCCTTAAAGGAAAGTGCCTCAGTGATTCTGCTCGGCGTGTAACACTGAATCACCATTTCCGGCAAACACAAACTGCCGCTGTGGCGTTTGGGTGTGGCAGTAGCAGAAGGTGGATCACACAGAGCTTACCCCCTGAGGTGTAGAGCTATTTCCCTGTAGGGCTGGTGTTTATTATGTAGATTTATTTCCGATAGGTACCCTGGATCTACTAGTTGTTTAGCTGTATTCCCCAATGCTGGTTAATCATAGGCTAGACTACAGTAAATGGGTTTTATGTAGGGACTCAAAAAGAGTCTTTAGTTCACAAGCTTATAAGGAAATGTGGCTAAAATGCCATTGAATAAATGACTGGGTGAAGTAAATAATTAAGAGTAGATGGTATGAAATGTTGAAGTGGAATAGCACTACCGACACTTGGCTTACAGTGGTTGGGGTTTATAAAAGTGGGGGAGGGGGTTCATTTTTTAATCACAATGTGTGAGTGACTGCTGGTGGAGAGTAGCGGGATGTGCTGGGCCCTGGGTGGGCGTGGTCTAAAAGGGGCGTGGTTTCCCCAGCAGTGCCGCTGGAGAACGGGGAGGCGGAGATGAGCACAGAGGACACGTGGGAGCAGAAGGGCGGGGAGCCAGATGAGGCGGAGCCGGGAGGCGGGCCCGAAGGGGACGGAGGCCCTGCTCCCGAGCAACAGCAGGAGATGATGGAGGAGGAGGAGGAGGTGCCCACGCCTAAAGTAGCCCCGGCCCCTCCGGACGCCCCCAAGAAGGAGCACGTGAACGTGGTCTTCATCGGGCACGTCGGTGAGTCTTGCCTGCTGAGCCTTGCCCCGCCCCCATGGTGGACTGAAGCCCCGCCTCCTGCGGCGCTTTCCAGAACCAACGTGAGACGGTGCATGTGAGCGAATGTTGTGTGACTGCTTGTGATGATTGCGTGTGCATTTGAGCTGGTGCATTTGTGCATGTGTGTGTGAGTGTGTGTGAGCACTACAACCATTCCCTCCTCACTGACTCCTCTGTCTGATCTTCTCTCTTAAGATGCTGGGAAGTCAACAATTGGGGGACAGATCATGTGAGTACTGTGCCTTAGCTCAGATAAAACTGCAGCGAAAATGTCTTTTTGTTGTGGTATCCATTTTGTTTTAATAATTTTTTTGGATCAAACTTTCCTGCCACGCACCTTAGATCGACTAGAGAATTACCAGTGTGGGCTTGTTTTAATGGTGAATGTACCAAGTTGAACTTCCTAATAATATCCTGTTGGACTGAGCTGCTTCTGGTTCTGACTGTATTAGGAATGATCTGCTTGGCGGTCTGATGTCGGATTGACTCGGCAGAACATTTTTAAAACGGTTGGAATCTGAACCGGCCTGTGGACGGAGCCCTAATTTCACTGTGGTGGTTTTGCGGAGGCTGCATCGGTCAGTGGGGTTGGCGCAGTGACCGCGGCGGCCGGTGTTGGATGGGGGTGGAAATGAACGGCGCTCTCCTTCCCCTGCAGGTATCTGACGGGGATGGTGGAGAAGAGGACCCTGGAGAAGTATGAAAGGGAGGCCAAGGAGAAGAACAGAGAAACCTGGTGAGCCTCAGCCGCGTCCTTACCCAGCATGCCCCTCACGCCCCCATCGTGCCCCAGTGTCTCCAGATAGGCAGGGGCCACCACAGACATGCATATTTTAACTAGACAGGCATGCACGCCTTAAGCTGACCTAAGCTTGTGAAGTCCCGGAAGTAAGCCTGTACTGCGCGTGTTGAGGGCAAAACATTGGAGCTCCAATCAAAACAAATGAAGAATATCAGACTGCTACACATAATACAATTTATTATCACCAGAAATTGACCAGTGGAGTTTTATTTGGTGCTTAAATCCCCTTGGTTTTCTATATTGAATTCAGATTTTTATTTAGTGGAATTTGTGTTATTTCTGTCTTATTAAATTAATTAATCGGAAGCAGAGATGGAGTAACTATTTCTATGCTCTGCTTGCAATGCAGAAATGTTAGCGTAGCGTTTCCTCAGCGTTCCCCTCCCTCCTCCCAACACGCAGGTACCTCTCCTGGGCTCTGGACACAAACCAGGAGGAGCGGGACAAGGGCAAGACGGTGGAGGTGGGCCGAGCCTACTTCGAGACGGAAAAAAAGCACTTTACCATCCTGGACGCCCCGGGCCACAAGAGCTTCGTCCCCAACATGATTGGCGGCGCGTCGCAAGCGGACCTGGCCGTGCTGGTGAGGGCCCGTCGGCCTGGGGGGGGGGGGGGGGTCGAGAACACCCCCACCCCCATAACTCTCTCTCACAGGCCTGTATTCAATCAACAGCTTTCCTAAACGCTGACTCGCACAGGAATACAAATAGTTTTCCCCTCACAAACACGGATTGACTAGTTCCTTTCGGTGATGGATTTTGTTGTGTGGATTTACTCCACGGCGTACAAGAAAAAAAGATTTCTGTGTAATTGTAAGTCAGTTACAGGCCTTGTTGATTGAATCCTGGCCATAGTTTAGTAGTTTGTCATTGTGATTTGTGTGATTTTAGTACTTCCTGGTTGGGTGATGGAGAAGGAGCTAAATTGGTTTGTGATCATAGCCAGGCCTGCTCTTTGCTGAAGTGGTTTCTGGTCTCTGTTCCCGAAGGTGATCTCCGCCAGGAAAGGCGAGTTCGAGACCGGGTTCGAGAAGGGCGGGCAGACGCGGGAGCACGCCATGCTGGCGAAAACGGCCGGGGTCAAGCACCTGATCGTCCTGGTGAACAAGATGGACGACCCCACGGTCAACTGGAGCTTGGAGAGGTGGGCGGCTGCGACTGAACACAGCCCGGAGATACAGAGGGGTGGGAGGCGGAAAATGTGGGGAAATTTTTGGATTTTTAGGAAAGAACTTACTCCATGTTGTACTTCGTTGTGAACGCTAAGGTGGTATAGTCTGTAAAAGGAGGAGGGTGATTTGTCTGTAGTCTGCACGTGTGGCAGAAAGTGGGCGGAGTCAGCAGGCTCATCCTTTTCCCTCCCCCTGCAGGTATGAGGAGTGCAAGGAGAAACTAGTGCCATTTCTGAAGAAGGTGGGATTCAACCCCAAAAAGGACATCCACTTCATGCCCTGCTCAGGGCTCACCGGCGCCAACCTGAAGGAGCCCGCCGAGCTCTGCACTTGGTATACGTAAGTCACCCCCTACCCGCCCCCCTGGGCACTCAGAACTGGGCCAGAACCAGGCCAAAACCAGGCTGGTTCGTTTGAGCCCTTTCCCACTGTAGAGCTGGAACAATGCAGGCTCATTATACCATTGTACTATTTGACCAAGGCACTTATCATTTAAAACTGAATACCTACAGTAACCAGAATGACATATAATGGCGTCTTAATGCTTTATAAAACTGCTTCAGGAACACTGCAGGAGGGGGCATGGGTCACCTCTGATACTGTTCTGGTATTGTAATAACATGCTTCCCTGATTATGTTTTGTTTTTTGTAAGTCTGGAATCTTTTGTCTCTTTTCCAGAGGGTTGCCATTCATTCCACATCTCGACAGTTTGCCAAACTTCAACAGATCGACCGACGGGCCGGTCAGATTACCCATCGTGGACAAATACAAGGTGAGGAGGAGCGCGGAGATCGCGGACCCGCCCCCCTGCGGGCTGGGACGCGGAGCCAGGGCCGGCTCCTGACTGCTATCCCACAATGCCGGGCGAGCGGCTATCCTAACTCCACTCCGGCGTTTCAGAGAGAACGCAATATTCACTGGTTCTTTGGGGCCTACACGCGTGTGCGGTTCGGTGCTGCGGACCAAAAGCCCTGTTGCTAGGTCCTGGGAGGGTTTGTTTTTGGCTGGCCTTAGTGCCTGTGCACGGGTCACAGGCGAACTTTGAACCCAGCCACTGGAGTGAGTGCCTCGGCTGGGGCTGTGGTGACTCCTGGTCTGTCTCTCCTGTGCAGGACATGGGTACTGTGATCCTGGGGAAGCTGGAGTCCGGGTGTATCAGCAAAGCACAGCAGCTTGTCATGATGCCAAACAGGGTAAGGCTCTCCACAGGCCGCTGTGAAGCGTGTCGCCCGCACCACTGCTAGAGCTTGGGCGATGTTGGGAGGGAGCCTCATGACCAACGGGCAGGAGAACATTTCAGTGCAACGCTGGCGACGGCGTTGCACCCTGTGGTGTGTGAAGAATGACCTCACCCCAGAACATAGTGGTGTGTGTGCATGTGTGTGTGCGTGCATGTGTGTACTGTGTGTGTTTATAAGGTATTGTGTGTGCGAGTGTGAGGTTTGTGTGTATTGTGTATGCGTGTGTACTGTGTGTGTTTATAAGATGTTATGTGTGTGCGTGTGCACTGTGTGTTTTTATAAGGTATTGTGTGTGTGTGTGTGTGTGCGCGCGCGCGCGTGTGTGTGTACTGTGTGTTTATAAGGTATTGTGTAAGTGTGTTGTGTTTGCGTGTGTACTGTGTGTACTGCATGTGTATATAAGGTGTTGCGTGTCTCCCAGCACACAGTGGAGGTGCTGAGCCTGCTCTCTGTGTGAGTGTGTGCGTGCGTGTGTGTGTGTGTGTGTGTGTGTGCGTGTGTATTATGTGTGTATATAAGGTGTTGCGTGTCTCCCAGCACACAGTGGAGGTGCTGAGCCTGCTCTCTGTGTGAGTGTGTGTATTGTGTGTATATAAGGTGTTGCGTGTCTCCCAGCACACAGTGGAGGTGCTGAGCCTGCTCTCTGTGTGAGTGTGTGTATTGTGTGTATATAAGGTGTTGCGTGTCTCCCAGCACACAGTGGAGGTGCTGAGCCTGCTCTCTGATGACGTGGAGACTGATGACGCCTCTCCGGGGGAGAACCTGAAGCTGCGGCTGAAGGGCATCGAGGAGGAGGAGATCCTGCCCGGCTTCATCCTCTGCAACGCCGAGAACCTCTGCCACTCCGGACGCACCTTCGACGCGCAGGTAGGCCCCGCGGCCTGTACCGCACACCCCCGCCCTGACCTCTGTTTGCGTAGGCCAGTTACACCCTGAACTCAGAATGCTTACTCACACACACACACTCTCTCACACACGTACACACACACACACAGTGCCACGGTCTGTATTTCGCTTAGCAGTTTTATTTTTGACACTTTTATTGATTGAACAGGATATTTCATCATCCTAGTACAGATAAAGTTGCAACTTTCCATTGTCTACTCAAGAAAATCATTGCACATGTGTGTGTGTGTGTATTATATAAAAATTTGCGTGTGTAATTGTTTTTTTGTTTTCCTTTTATAGATCGTAATCATCGAACACAAATCAATCATCTGCCCAGGGTACAACGCAGTTCTACATATCCACACCTGCATCGAAGAAGTGCAAATCACAGTGAGTCTGCCGCGAGTTCGCACCTCTGCCCAGGCGTGTTGAAACACTGCCCATCGCACCCTTGTGCGCGTCTGAATTTGGTAAATAATCAGAATTGAACGGTATGAATAAAATAAAAATGCATTTAAGAAGTTACGTATTGCTTCCCCCTCCTGTGGCAATAAGATACAATCTGGTCACCGAGCCCGCTCCGCTACCATGGCGGCGCAGGAGGCGGGCCGCCAGATCCTCTGAAGCCGCATGTGGCCGAGCCCGTCTGAGCTTTACAGGCATTTAGCAGACGCTCTTACCCAGAGCGACTTTCACATAGCATTTACACTGCGTCCATTTATATACAGCTGGATGTATACTGAAGCAATGCAGGTTAAGTACCTTGCTTAAGGGTACAACAGCAGCTACCCAGGAATCAAACCTGTGTCCTTTAGGTTACAAGACTAGCTCCTTACCCATTATACTACACGGCTGCCCATGTGCCCACCTCCCTCACTCTCTCATCCCCCCCCCCCTTCCCCCGGCCTTAATCTGCCTGGTGGACAAGAAGTCGGGCGAGAAGAGCAAGACGCGGCCGCGCTTCGTCAAGCAGGACCAGGTGTGCATCGCCCGGCTGAGGACCGCCGGCACCATCTGCCTGGAGACCTTCAAGGACTTCCCCCAGATGGGCCGCTTCACCCTGAGAGACGAAGGTGGGTGTGGCCTCCGCGCCCCGCCAGCCATTCGTGCGCCAGGCTGGGGACTGGGCCCGTTTGGTTTGTTAATGTCCTTCATCACATAGAAGAACCGTTTGGGCCAATCAGAAACATGCACTTAAATCGAAATTTAAAAAATGAAACTATGGAAATATCCCGTTGTTTTGTCTTAGAGATTCATGTGGAATTTTGTAAATTATTAAAGCAAAAAGGAACCTCTAAAGGCTTTGTTTAAAAAAAAAAAAAAATTAATAAAAAAAAAAAAATGTAAATAGCACAATGCAGGAGGGTGGATTTTATATCCCTACCAGGCCACCAGCGAGAATATATATTTGTAAGATTATAAAACTTTAATATGTTATAATAAAATGGCACAAGCCTGAAAACAGATGGAAATGAGCATTCCCAGGATGAACCCACGACCTGTAGCTCACTCCCACTTCGTCATAACCGCCAATTTGCCCCCCCCCCCCTGCAGGCAAGACCATCGCCATCGGCAAGGTGCTGAAGCTGGTGGCGGAGAGGGACTGAAGCAGCGGCGGAACGTTCCGGAACAGCCTGACGAGATGGAGAGAGGAGGGGAGGGAGGGAGGGGGGGGGGCATCGCAGCCAAGCCCCACCATTCACAGCACTCCTCTCTCCGGGCTCTCTCCCTCCTTACGCCTGACCAAGACCAGCTTCAAAATGAAATGAAAAAGAAACTTCTAATCGGTTTTTAAGCGAATTCAAAAAAGAAAAAAAAAAAGGAAAAGAAAAGACAAACAAAGTCCACGTGTGTCAGCTTTCTCATATTGAGAGCTCAGCTATGCCATTGTTTGGGCCTTCACCCATGACCCATTTACCCCACCCCACTACCCACCACCACACACGGTCAACAAGTAAGGTTATGACGGATAACTTCTCCCTTCCAGCTTATTGTTTTTTTCTTTTTCTTTTTTTGTTTTTTTTTGTTTAGTTCTTCAGAGAGAGTGGCGCTGGTCACATGATTCATGTGGACCAGGGGTTTTGCTTGGAATAAAAAAATATATAATTTTAAAGAAAGGAAAGAAAAAAAAAATACAAAAAAATGTTGAGAAATTAACCAGTTGAAACCAAAATCATGTTAATATCTTGGTTGTACATGTCTCCCTTTGCTTAAACCCAGATTGGTTTCTCTACTCCAAGCGGTCGCGCCTCGTGTGCGAATGTTCACTTGTTATTAAAGCAACTACAGTGACAATAAAATATTAAATTCAACAATTAAAGATGCAGTCATTTCATTGGCGCTTTTAAAGTTTTTGATGTTTTTTTTAATTTTTTTTTTCCCCCAACTGTTGATATTTCAAAAATGGAAATGGATCTCCTTCGTGTTTTACATTTGCACAACTCTTGCTGTTGTGCAGACCTGTGTGTCTGCATGGAGCTGATGGGCCTGTAATGCAAGCTGCACCGGACCGGTGATCTGTGGGTCTAGACCCACGATCTTCTCCTTTGTTATTTAAGTCATGTGGCACCCCTTCATGCATCTGTACAGCAGTCGTGTGACTATTCGTCGGAAACTTCACTTCCATATACCGATCTTCCTTCTCTGCTGAAACTGCAGTAGAACCACTAACTGGAAATATCAAAATTACACAGGTGCATATTGTGAAAAAATAGTGTGGGAATGATGCTTTCAGTAGCATTTAATACTAACGGTCTGAAATTGCAAGAGGCTCGTCATCTAGCCAGTGTAGCTAACTAATGGACAAACTGCTCGTAACATCTATCTTTAGCTGGCTAATGTTGGCGGTCTACATTTTAGCTAGCACCCATTGCAATTGGCCTTTTAGCTATGTTGTACCAGACATTAATAGGTCCCAAACGTTATGGAACTGACTGTATTTTCATATTGTGAATTTTTATTCTTGCAAAACAATGAGTACTATATTGCAACTGTTCTACATACAGTACAGGCCAAAAGTATCAGGCCATCTGTAGTTCTTTAAAAACTTCACAATAACATCTTATGTTATTGTAGATAGAAATTGTAAAAAAAAAAAAAAAAGTTTTACTTTGGTTTGTCATTCAATCAGTGTGCATATATTAACTGAATTATCTTATGTAAGATTTAAAAAATAAAAATAAAATGCACACGGGTGGACTAATACCTCTGGCCTGTATGGTATTCGAAAATGTTTTTTTAATATTCTGGTGAAAGGATCTACATGTAGTATTTAGAAAGCACATTTGACATTTATGAATAGTGTGCAACATTTGAATAACATTAGCACTAATCTCTCTCCGTGTATCAGGGCATTAGCTTCGCCATCCAATAATGTGAAATTTAACACAGTCCCAGGTGTGAAAATGCTGCAACCCTGCTGTGGTTTTTTGGATGTGAATAGGGTTCAGGTGAGTGGCGTTCAGTATTTTCAGATGCACAGGTGCTCCAGCCTGAAATGTGTTGTTCCGCATGGCTTTGCCAGGCAGGTGTCAGTGACACTGTGGCTGTTAGCTGCAGGAGCTGGGCCTGGGGGTTAAGTGCCCATTATCAGTGTAAGCAGAAGACCCCTGTGAGAAGTGGGGCAGAAGCCAGGTAAGTCCCCCCCTCAGCAGGGTAGCCCAGGATGGGAAGTCTTTACTGGGGCCCATTGTGTATTCATCTGTACCAACTGATGCATGTAACTGGACAAGTGTGTCTGTTAAAGCAGTTTTATAATGCTACATAAAAAGCTAATCTATGGTTGCTGACACGGAGCTGTAATATACATCAATGATATTGTGCATTTTAATATGGCAGACTTTAATTTTTTTTTAAGTATATCACTCACAAAAACGTATAGCCTTAAGGCATTTGGAACTTTGAACAAAACTTTGATTGTTGACGTCTTTCTGCACACACCGCCGGGTGGCAGTGTTGCCTCAGTTCTTTTCACATTGTTTCAAAGATGAACACACAATGGAGAGGAGCTTAGGTGACAGAAACCTTGGAAACAACGACCTGTGATACAGGGAGCATTTACTGTCTGACCAGACAAAAGGGTAGGGTAGCCTCCACTGTGTCGTTATTAATAACATATGCCAATGTAAGGAATTTTCAGTCTGATTTTTTTTTTAAGTACTCTGAAAAATATGAAATGTAAAAACTAAAATGTAGCCTATATAGTAGTGTCGCCTATGATTCTTAGGAAGTTTGAAATATCTAAATTACCGTGTAATATTTAGCTTCTAGTTTATATTTCAATAAGGCAGGTCTATAGCTAATTTTTTTAGAATACTACATTTTAATATTTTAAACCAATGTATGAATTAATAACATGGGCAAAATACCTCTGAATTAAATAAACCGAAGACGACAACCCGAGGACCAAATTTGTTTACGAGACCTCTAGTATGTTATTATAACTCAACATTGTTTCAGTCTTTCTTAAATCTTTTATCTTTACACTCTTGCACGCGATTTTATTACCTGTAGTCCGTTCACCTTTGTATTTTGCTGGGTCAGACGATGGTGACGACATCACCCCCACCCACCTGCGTCGATACCTTTCGTCCTCACACAGGTAAATAGCGGTGAATGTACACCTGGCTGAACGTAGCCTACCTGTAACGACAAAACGGGCATTAGGCGGAAGATTTTGAGGTAGATGGGGTTGGAAACAGATCACGAATGATTCTTTGGGGGGAAAAATAGAAAGGTGAAACTTTATTTTGTCAGGACTCTCTTTTTGTCGACATGGAAACTAAACTTCGGGGACTAGGTCGCTGTTCCTGTGCCTTTTGGCTCGCGGTCGCCTTTGATACTTTCGGCCTGATCGTTCTTATGACCGGAGTGTTCGGGGATCTGTTCTTCTATGACTTCCTCATATATGCCGGCGCTATCATAATCTTCCTGAGCCTGATCTGGTGGGTCTTCTGGTACACTGGAAACATCGAGGTACCGCCGGAGGAACTTGAGGATGACGTGGGTTTGTTGAAACGGGACAGAGGTATCGCAGGTGTCGTGAGGCGCCTGTCCAGTCGTCTGTCCAACAGAATAAGAAACTCTTTCCGAAGGAATGGTGGGGTCCACAGCCGCCGCGGGGACCCTGATGCCATGCCCCGACAGCCTATACAAGCCCAGGGTGGCCAGACGCAAGGACCAGAGACGCTTCCCATGGGTCGGCGTGACAACCTGCACACAGTATCAGCGGCTGTGGACGGCGAGCCGGCACCCATCTCCACTACGGAAACTTCGGCTATATGAACCCCTAAAGGTTATTATTATCATCACTGTCATGTGTCGTCATTGTCGTTGTTGTTTCTGACCTAATATAAACGGCTTTTCCATGCAATAACTTCATTGTAGACAATCGTCTACATTAATCTTGCACCAGATAGAAGACCAGAGTCTAACATTTTGTGAAGAGGTGTGGGCTAATTACCAGTAAAACGAAAAAAGAATAGTCACCAGTAAAAAGAATATTTACCTTTCTGTTAACCATTATCCAATTTACTGTTCGTGGCAGGGCAGTGGAGGCCTTGATCCTCTCCACGCTATTTCTACAAAACTCGCTGCACCTATGTCTCTTGTGTAGGTGAATTAACGTTAACAAATCTAAATTTTGTTCATAATATGAACAAAAGATTGAACATCAAATCGATATTTGGTTTAGAGAATATAATTTCCAGCTGAACAGTTTTTATGGTCTATCGGCTACGCCGCCTAGTTTACATGATTATTATTGTTTAGCTTATACGCAAATCGCCTTTTTGATTTGTGAGTACGGCCTATGTCTTGGCATTCTGAACTAGACTATTGTTATTCTGAATTATTCTAAACGTAGATCTATTCCAGTTCAACATCAAGTGGTATTTCACTTTTGTTGTGGTAGTCTAAGTTGACTGCCTCTGTTGAGGAGGAAGTTTATGAATAATTATTCATATTATATTTCTCTTCTTTTGTGCTCAACAGTTGAAGTGAAGATGCGCGGTCATGCGGAACACGGGCATCCGCCTGCGCGCTGTTGCTGTGGAAATGCAGTCTTTCTCTGCAGTTTACAAGAGATTAATGCTTCTGGAACCCGAAAAAGTGATTGTCTACATTATTGTAGAATGGACATAATTTTATTCAGATTTGAGTCTATTTTCTTATTTGTGTTGCGTTTTAGTATACTGTAAATAGACTAATTCAAGATAATTTTTGTACATGGCTCTTTTTGTACATGTCTTTTTTTGTACATGTAAAATATCAAGGAGAAAAATAAAAATTAAATGATTGTCTCGTTTTATATTGCAGTGTATCGGACATTTTTTTACCCTCAAGGACAGACAGTTGCAGTCTGTGTTGCTTTTATGCCATACCGTTCTGAAAAACAATCCACCCTTCCGCATATTCCCATATAGCTATGCACATCGACCTTTGGACGCCGTACTGGATTTCTGTAGCAATATCATTCGTTTGCGGTATCTTTATCTCTCTCTGTTTGCCTAGTGGTGCAGTTCAGTGCCACTTGTGTAAGAAGGCGACGGGCAGCTTTCTTCTCGCTTTTACACACGTGTGCACATGGCATATTACATATGGGTACCACGCCAACAAGCATGAATTCTACGTTAACACAACAAACGTACGCACAGTCATTTTTCAAGCTTGTATAACACGCATTATTAAAAGCTATGGACGTACAGTCTTCAGCGTAGTTTAAGTAAATGTATTATTAGTTCACCTTTATCATTCACAGGCCAGTACCTGTGCTCAGTGTTCACTTTGTTAGGCTTTTTTAATTCAGTACTGGTTGGGACCCCCTTTAAGCTCTAGAACAGCCTGAATTTTTTGCACTATGAATTCAACAAGGCGCTGGAAACATTCCTTAAGGATTTTGGTCCATGCTGACTCTATACCACACAGTTCCTTTTTTGAGCACACATTCACACTGCGAACCTCTATTGGATTGAGGACTGGTGACTGTGCAGGCCATTGGGGTAAACTGAAGTCACTGCCATGTTTGTGGAACCAGCTTGAGATGATGCATGCTTTGTTACGTGGCGCATTATCCTGCTGGAAGTATCCATTTGAAAGAGGGTAGACTGTGGCCATAAAGGGATGCACATGGTCAGCAACATTTCTTTAGTATGATATGGCATTCAAATGATGCTCAGTTTGTATTAAGAGGCCTGAAGTGTGTCAAGAAAACATTCCTTGCACCATTACACCACCATAACCACTTCACCATTGATATAAGGCAAAATAGATCCACAAATTCATGTTTATGCCAAATTCTGACCCTACCATCTGGATGGCACAGCAGAAAAAGAGATTCGTGAGACCAGGCGTTGTTTTTCCAGTCTTCAATCTTGCACTTTTGGCAATCACGTGCTCACTATACCCTCATCTTTCTATTCTTAGCTGACAAGACAGGAAACTACACTGGGTTCCAGTCTTGTCAGCTAAGAATAGAAAGATGATGCCCTCCTGCACACCACTGCTGCAAACAACTTTTCAGTATTTGTGGAATTTCTGTTGGCTTTAATGAGTCTTCCCGTTCTCCTCTGACCTCTTTCATTAACAAGGTGTTTTTGCTGTCAGAATTGCCCCTCACTGGATGTTTTTTGTGCATCGCACCATTCTCTGTAAACTCTGGAGACTGTAGAAGGTGAGGACCCGAGGAGGGCAGCTGTTTCTGGGAAGCAGGAACCACCACATCTGGTACCAACCTTCATGCCACAGTCACAGCCACTTTGATCACACATCTTACGTACTGTAATGTTTGGACAAACAACAGCTAAACCTCTTCAGCTAGTCTGCATCCTTATATATTGAGTTGCAGCCACATGATTTGCTGTTTGGAGGAGCAGGCCATTTGTGTTCATGGCCAGCTGTATTTAATAGAGGCCAAAAAGTGACGACTGAGTGTGTATCTGGAGTTTTTCAGTGAAATACTTTTTTGAAAATAAATGACTTCAAATTTATTTGTATTTCTTTCATTTAATAGATGTTGAGCAGCCTTGATCAAGTGATCGATTTAATCACAGAATAAAGCTGAGTTACAACAGCGAGAAACGTGGGGCATATTAGATTTTTCAGGTTCTCCTGAAGTAACTTTCCTCTGGAGAGTTTCCCTACACCTGATGCTACCGCAATTTAGCACGTGTTGCCATCTTGTGGTAAGGCCAGGCCAAGCACAAATACAATTTATACCCCATCTTTGTCCACAAACCAGCTGAATGTGTAAACAAGTCCATGAAAAGATGGATAAAATGACTGGATTTAATGCGACTTTTATTCATTTTGTTGTAATAAAAAATGTATATGATTTTTGTCATTAGATCCGGCTTATTGCTGCATTTTCTTTTGGCATGGAGTCGGTTCATTTAGTCAAACCTTAGGTATAAGTAAAACAGTACTCGTTTGTCGTCCAAAAATAACACGCAGCACACTTAGCTTAAGTCTGATATTGTACTCAGGTTAAGTTATTTGTACACGAGGTTAATATGCCAGGCGTTATACAAAATTATATATTTATGGTAGTTCCGTAGATGTTTAACATGGCTAAACACACACAGAAGCAAGGGCTGCTGTTGTTATCTAGCAGACTAGCAGGCTAGCTGGCTAGCTGAATAACAACATCCAGGTCAGAGGTCGCACGGAAATCATTTCCTTCTAAATGGGGTCGCATGCAAACACATGTCTTGTATGTTTAAAACACACGGTGTGATTACCGGGAATTCTGATTAACAGTCCTCGTTTTGTACGTATTTATAAATGGCTATGCGTAATTGTAATGATATCAACGTGCATCAGATGTAATTCATTTTAGCAAAATGTTTGCCATCCGCAAAGGAGATTACTGTGCTAACTTAAGGTAGCTAGCTAGATTAGCCGGTGCAAAACCTGGGCAAGTGTATTTAGATTAGTGGTCGAACGTAATGCTGTATGAACAACCGGTTAGATATTATGTCATACTTGCATCTGCATGTGTAAACAGTATATTTTCTAGCTAATCTTGATTTTGTCATTCTTGTAGCTAGACTGCAATTCCACATGGAATTGGAAGACAGAGATTTCATCAACACCCCTCCGATGAAGACAGTGCGATTCGGTGGCAATGTCGTCAACACACTGGCCAAGTTCGAAAGGGTAAGATGAGTGCCAGTAACAACACTGATTGTTATACTACACGTTGGTCTTCTAAGTGTTCGTAAAAGTTTACTTTACTTTAGCTGGCCGGCTAAAACTACTCTTGTGTTTTCTAGGGTGACACCAGTGACTACGAGCTATTAAAACACCAGCTAACAGACCCAGATATTAAGGTGATTCTACATTGAATGTCTACAGCGCTTTCGTTATTTGGTTTCGGTTTTTAACGTTGTCGCAAAATTTCTTACCATGATGAGTGTCCGACCCGCAAGCGTCGAAAGGCGGTGGTAAACAATAATGCCACCACAGCGTCGAGTGTTTACCATAAAGCACTCATAAAAATGAAAGAAATCGCAGGCTACACGTTAAGAGTACATTTGGACCCACTAGCCTGTCTTTGACAACTTGGGGAGTAAAGCGGCTCACTTTTTAGTTAAGAAAATTGAAAAGTAACTTAAACGTCCAGTGAGCACCTCAAGTTCAGTATTTTAGTATAAGGTGCTGACCTATTATCATGCCTTTTCAGTGATTTCTCCAGAACGTCATCTTTGCCTGTGCACTCAGTTTCATTTACCCAAAACTGGCTGATACTCACTTCAGGTTTCTTATGTACTAACTACTGATTCTCCCCTCAATTTTATGGAGTTGTGCTGGGATCTCATGATATCACATAATAGGCCTACTACTTGAATAACCAGTTTTCGTTGGGTGGACCCTACAAAGGTTTATAAGCTCATCAATATAGCGAGGTGGACCCTACAATGCACACTAATTTAGCATACTTTCTTAAAATAAGAAAGTGTACTTGCTTCAACTTTCAGTACATGAAGTATACTCAAGTAGGCTATGGAAAATTGTATTAAAACACTGAGCTAGTTGTAAGGCAATATTTTTGAGTTTTATTAACTAAAAAGTCCCAAAGTTGCATGGAGTTTTTCTTTCTTTTTTTCCGAAGGGGTGCAGCACTATATGGCTTTAGACACTCCACGCTATGATGGCATTATAAACAGTTTAGTGGGTGATTGACAAGTATGTTTTATACATGGTGATGTAAATGTTGTGACAGCATACAGCCCCCCCCCTCCCCCCCCCAAAGATGGTATTTATCGATATAATTGCGCCTCTGTGGTAAAACATTTCTGTGCTCACGGGTCAGGGACTCTTCATGGTTAGAAATCCAGAATGTAAACAAGTCAGGGTATTCTTCACAGTAAGCAGAAATTTTGTACCACAACGTAACTGTATATTGAGCAGCCTGGGGTGCAGTTAGTTTTCAGTCCTGACATTAACTCTTGTCGTTTTCCTGCTGATTTGCAGGATGGTCAGATTATTAACTGGCTCCAGGAGTTTCGTAACTGCGTGACACAGCTCACCAAAGACCACGAGCAACTGGTATACGTCGTTTTGGTGAGGAACAAAAAAGATCATTCCCCAAACGCTTCTAAGATGGTTTTTCAGGGTGGAGGGATACTGATTTTTAACCCGTGTTTCTAGTTTCGTAGCTAATGAATTGTTTCCACTGTGCTGCTTTTGAGCGCAGAGGTTGCCGTGGCTCGGCCGGAGCGCGGCAGTGGTGGAGGAATACCTGGCGTTCCTTAGCAACCTGGTTTCCGCTCAGACAGTCTACCTGCGGTCCTGTCTTAAAATGGTCGTTTCCAACTTTACGCCCGGTGAGTTTTTTTTATTATTTGTTTTTAAACCGCGTCTTCTGTTTCCTGAGTATGTACCTGCATGCTGCAAAGAGTGAAATTTACGGAGTCCGTGTCTGTTCCGCAGGGAGAACGCTGATCCGAGAGGGGGACGTGAACATCTCCGACTCGGACGACGATGACGAAAGTAGGGCTGGATTCGGATCGGAATTTCATGCTTTTTTCCTGACATTACCTTCACTTGCTTTGATCTAGGAGTCCCCAAAATGCCTGGGTGACATATGACAACTGATTTATGAAAAGCGAGGGAGCAATTCTATTCCCTTGCTAGCTTGTTTTCCTTCCCTCCTGCCAAAGGTATAAAAATTAAATTGCAAGCTTCCCACAAGAAGGGAATCCTACAATGCAACGCTCCACATGCGAAGAAAGAATGAGTCAGTACCCAGCTGACAAAAGGAGGATGCAGTATTTTTTGTAGGATGCACGAGTGCATGTTCAGGGAAGGGAGTGTTAAGAATTGAGAATATTGAACTTTGTCAGATCCTGTAGCTTACATTTTTTAGTGAGGCTTTCTCACAAGAAGTCCTCACTAAAGGCATCACAGAGTTGGGCGATGGTGTTTTTAATGTGTTTTTATTATCACTCAGGGTCAGATAGGGTAAGGTTTCTATGAATTATTCATGAACCTTCTAGGGGGTTGCGTGGGCCGTTTGGTTCTGTTTTGGTTTTTTTTTCATCTGTCCTCCCTTGCAGAGCACCTGTTAAGTTCACTTGTTGCGTGTGACAAATTTAGTCGCAAAATGGCTCAATTGAGGGAGGAGAGCAAGGTACGGGAATGTGTTGAAGTGGAATTGAACATGGTGAAATATACCGGCTGTCCTAGAAACGTTGCATTTGAGACAGAAATCAATTTTTAGTGCAGTAAATTGCCCCCAAAATATTGTCTGGGCGGATAAGTTTTTAGGGACGAGACACTTTAAAAATGATTTACAAAATGTGCGCAGGCAGCGTTGATATAACTCACTCAAGGCTGCCCTGTATTTATTTAGAAGTGCTTGCCGTGTAAACATTGCTCAATTGGTGAAAGTGTAAACGCATTTCATGTTGATGGATTGATGCTCCTGTGCTAGTTCAGATAAAAGACAGCAGACAGACTTTTAGGCAGGACCGTAGTGTGCATATGCGTGTGTGTGCGTGCGCGCGCGTGTGCACGCGTGCATGTGTGTGTGTGCGTGCCCTTGTGCATGCATGCGCACGCTGTATCATATGCATGAATATGAGCAGGAGGTGGAGAAGTGTCTGATTTAGTTTCTTTATGCCCCTGGCCTCCGTAGGAGGCAGGAGGGGCATTATGTCAAGGCCCCGTCTGTCGTCCGTCCGTCCGTCCGTCCGTTGTCCGTCAACAATTTGGTTTCCGCTCATCTAACAGAAAACACCTTTGTCGATTTGGCTGATTTTTTGGTGGTGAATTGGACTTGACGACACGAAAGCTGGTTTCGATCGGTGACACCACCGCTCATTCCATCTTGAATGAGCGGTGGCGTCACCGATAGAAACCAGCCTTCGTGTGGTCAAGTCCAACGTGGTACATTATGTGATTCACAACATACAGTCGGGGGCATATGCCACGCTCTGTGGTGGCCTTGTGTAAAGCAGCACAGGTTCATGACCTACTTCATACAACATTGATCTACTGATACGATCATGAGCGCTCGTGGTTATATCCACATTTAAAATGAGTCTGCATTTAATTGTTTACTGCAATTAAAGACGGGAAGATCAACGTCTTTTCCCCCCCCCTATCCTTTTTCCCCCTTTTCCCTTTCCTGTTCATGCAGACCTGCCCAGGAACTTTGAGCTCTGCCACCAGGCCCTGCAGGTCATTGGGAGATACGTGCCATTGTGAGTAACAAGCTTCCCAAAGAAACAAGGGTTCTTTTTCTCTGAGTTTGATTTTAGTCAAGAATATTTTAAATCATTTTCTACTTGGATGATGGGCAGAATGCTGAATTAAGAACCAGTGTTGATTCAAGAACATGGATCACACTGTTCTTCCTTTTAGTTTTAAATCTGAGCTAGACCACACCTTTCTGCGTTAAGTGCTGTTTTCTGGTGTTTCATCTCCAGTACTGCGAGTGTGTGTGTGTGTGTGTGCGCCTGCGTGTCCACCTCTAACACTGGTAATGTTCTTTCAGCACCAGCCGGTTTCTGATGCCCATTCTGAGTGAAAACTTCCCATTTGTACAGAAGTCCTCCAGGACCCTGGTGAGAGTTTAGCTGTCCCCTCAACTGCCTGTCACTGATTTGTGTGTTTGGACATAGTTTTTTTTTTTTAACCTGGTGGATGTGTGAGAGTGTGAGCGTATGAGTGTATGAGCGTGTGAGAGTGAGTATGAGAGTGTGAGAGTGCTTTCTGACATGCATGCTGTGTGTTGTGTTGTTGTGCCAGCACATTTTGTGTTCTGTTGGGAGTGCTATATACAGAAGAATAGTATGTTTGTGTGTGCTGTGCTAATGTGTCGTGTTCTGTAGGAGTATGTATGTATACATGTACAGACGGGTGACAAATTAAAGGGAATGAATGAGTGGAGAAACATAACGAATGCAGGTGATTCTGTACAGGTGTACTGCATTATTTTGTACGTCGCTTTGGATAAAAGCATCTGCTAAATAAATGTAATGTAATCATACAATTAAGCAATAAACTATCCTATCATGCTCTGTGGCATGTATAAAGATGCTGAGCGGGTCCAGTTAACCTTGATTTTGGATCAAGATGGCAAAAGGAAAAGTTACTTGGAAAGAGGGTTAATTATTGGAGCACAGATGGAAGGAGCTTCAGTCACAAGGACTGCTCAACTGACTAGTGTTTCAATAGCAGCCGTGACTAAAGTGATGCCTGCATTTTGATCTGTTGGAAAGACCTCGGTAAATGGGGTCGAAAGCGCACATTCAATGACCCTGATGCTCGTGCATTAGTGCGATATGTAAGGAGAAACAGAAAAGAGCAACTCTTCCTCAAGTGACTGAAAGTGCCAATGCAGGATGTGATCAGACTGTGTCAACAAGAACAATCCTTCGACAACTACAAATGGAGGGACATTATAGCAGGGTTGCAGTGCATAAACCCCTCATTGCAATGACGAATGCACCTTTGAGAGGTCAGTGGTGCCAAAACCACAGCCACTGGTCTTCAGAGATGTGAAAAAAAGTGCTATGATCAGATGAGTCATCCTTCACCATATTCTCGACAAGTGGGTGAGTACATGTGTGGCGTACACCAAGAGGACGATACAGGCCTGAGTGCTTCACCCCTACAGTGTGGTGTGGTGTGGTGGCTCAGTTAAGCTGTGGGTAGCATTTTCCTGACATGTTTTGGGCCTGCTTGTCCCCTTACAGCAGATCAATGCAAAGTGATCACCTTTATGATGAAACATTTCTATCCTGATGGGAGTAGTCTCTTCCAGGTTGGCAATGCCCCCATTCACAGGGCACTCCACCACCACAATCATCAGAACACCAAATGAGGGAATATCTTTTGGAAGAATAGTGTTCCGTCCCTCCAGTAGAGTTCCTGAGATGGGTAGAATCTATGCCAAGGCGCACTGAAGCTGTTCTGGAGGCTTGTGGAGGCCCAAAACCTTACTAAGACACTATCTTGGTTTTTCCTTTAATTTATCACCCGTCTGTATGTATGCACAATATGTTCTAATGTTCCATGGTCTGTAGGAGTGCTCTGTAAAGGAGTCTGCATGTTCTAGTGTTCCATGTTCTGTCAGAGGCTTCTGTCAGAGGCTTTTGTTCAGAAGTATATATGTATGTATGTATATATGTATGTGTGTGTGTTCTGCAGGAGTGCTACGTGCAGTAGTGTGTATGTATATATGTATGTGTGTGTGTTCTGCAGGAGTGCTACGTGCAGTAGTGTGTATGTATATATGTATGTGTGTGTGTTCTGCAGGAGTGCTACGTGCAGTAGTGTGTATGTATATATGTATGTGTGTGTGTTCTGCAGGAGTGTGCAGTAGTATGTATGTATATATGTATGTGTGTGTGTTCTGCAGGAGTGCTACGTGCAGTAGTATGTATGTTTATATGTATGTGTGTGTGGTCTGCAGGAGTGCTACGTGCAGTAGTATGTATGTATATATGTATGTGTGTGTTCTGCAGGAGTGCTACGTGCAGCAGTATGTATTTGTGTGTGTTGTTCAGGAGTGCTACGTGCAGTAGTATGTATGTATTGATGTATGTGTGTGTGTGGATATGTATGTATATATATATGTGTGTGTGTTCTGCAGGAGTGCTACGTGCAGTAGTGTGTATGTATATATATATGTGTGTGTGTTCTGCAGGAGTGCTACGTGCATAACCTCCTGCGTGTGACCGTGTACTTCCCGCTGCTGCGCAGAGAGGTGCTGGAGCTGGTGGTGGGCAGAATGCTCAAGCTGGACGTGAGTAACCCCGCCCGCTGGTGAGGGCGGAGCCTGGCACCGCCCTCTCCTTCCACCGTCACTTGCATGCAGGCGTGTCTTCTGTTTTTGACGTACCGCGTTCGTTAAATCGTTAAAATCGCTGTGGAAATTTTACAGCAGTAATTAATGTGTCTTCCTTGGCAGAGCTATGGAATGGGGAAATACTATGTAAAACAGGGGACGATTTGCTTGTCAGATCTTTAATCCGATTGGTTATCGCACCGCGTTCCCCGTCGCTTCTGGTTGCTTCACTGGCCCGCCTCGCGTCGCCTGTCTCTCTCTCTCTGACCCCAGCCGGTCTGGGCTAAGGGTTCAAAGGTTAACAGTTAAGTTCTTCTGACCTCACTCACGATGAGGACAGGACAGAGAGAGCGAGAGAATGAAAACTGAAGGGGAGAGAAGGGGGAGGTGAGTCTCTCGGCCTGCTGCTGATCTACCCCGACCGACTGACGATAAGAAGGTACAAGAAAAAAAAAAAGTAAAACAACCACAGACCACACTGTTGACCAGCAGTGAACGTTGAACGCTTTAAATGAACCACGGTGGTGGAGGTATGACTGAAAATAGAACAAGCGAAACAGGAAAAGGAAGGAAACACCACAGTGTGCCTGCAGGATGAGAGAGAGAGAGAGAGAGAGAGAGAGAGAGCGGCTACCTCGAATCAGTGTCTCACGTAGTACGTGCGAGGCTCGCGCCCGCAACCCAACGCTGCGCCCGCAACCCAACACTGCCCCCGGGAGCAGCCAGCCCGCTAACGCCGCAGCCTGCGAGGGAAGAGGAGCGTTCACTCGACGCAGAAACACACTCGCATGACAGACCGAGAGAAGAATTACTGCAGAATTCAATTATAAAGAAGAGATAACTGGGAGCACACATCTCTGCCTTTTGTCTTTTGTTTGCAGACCTCCATGATGTTTTAGTTTCAGTAACTAGGTCTCCGTACTCATTAGCAATTCGTTTTCAAGAGTACGGTGGGTCGTGCGTGTTTTACATGAAAATGCGATTAACATGGAAGGAATTATCTTGTAATTAGCAATTAACCTGCAATTAAGAAATGCTATTGTAACTTACATTCATCTAATGTGGCCTTATTAGCCCCGGTGCTTAAGAGAAGACTGAGGAGACAGTACTGTGAGGAGGCGTTAAGTGTATGAGTGATGGTGGGAGCTCTGGTGCATTCCGCTGTCTCTTATCGTTGCAGGTCAGCGCCCCCCGCAGCGACATCGAGGAAGCGGAAGAAAACTCCGCCCAGCAGCCCGAAGGGGGCGGAGCCCAGGACGAGTGTCTTTTTGACATGGTAACCAGCCCGCCCTCGGAAGTATTCCCTTGATGCCCCATCTTTAGTTTTCCTTCGGCTGCGCCTGGGGCTTATGTTCGGAAAAACCTGTTGTCACGTTTTGTTGCCTTCTGCGATACGTTCGGTTTGTGTCCCGTCAAGATAAACGGCGTGTGACTGTTGCATCCCTCCACCTCTCCCTCTGCGCTCTGCAGTCGAACTGAAGCGTTCTGTTCTCCAGAAAACAGAAACGGTAAAATCCCTCGCGCTGCCCCTTGTCCCGCTAACGCAGGGGCTAACGGGCTACAGGGCGTTGGCGCACGACCCGCTCAGCCTCTCTGAAATTCCGCGCGTACGGCGGTGTTCTGGGGCGTCTCCCCTGCAGGCCAGGTGGCCCCCGGGGAAAGTGTCGTTGCTAAGCGCGCACCGTAGTCTGGTTACCCTGGGGGGACCGTGTTTGGGAAAGGGGGGCGCGTCCAAGTAAATACTTTCCCTGGGGTTTCCCTCGTTAGTGAACAGAGCCACGCTGCACGCCTGTATCAGTAAGACAGGATGTTATCGTTATTACTGCCTTTGTGAAGAACATGGTTCTAGAGACTACGCCCTGAATCTGAAATTGTACCTGTCGGCTCTTGTTTAATGTTGATGTTGTTGTTGTTGTTCTGATTGTGATTGAAAGTTCCAGTGATGGAATGAGGCTTGTATTTAAGAATGTTCTCTTATCGATTTTAAGGATGAGGATGATGGTCCAGAGGCGAAGTCCTCCGAGGCAGCAGGGGGCGCTGTGATGGCTCACCCGGTAGCAGACCGGCTGGACACGCTCATGGCCGTGCTGCTGTCCTACATAAAGGACGTCTGCTACGTGAACGGTGAGGGGCCGTCCCGTAGACCGTGTGGGGTGTGAGTCTTCACCGCGCCGCAACGTTGTGCTTGTTTGTCGCACAGTGTCTGTACCACGGTTGCGTTTGTTTGCGTTGCCTGGATGCTGACTGCTCTGTAACGTGGTTGTGTTTGTGTGTGACTCTCAGGTTCCTTGGAGTTGGACCGTACCAAGGAGCTGTACAGGGACCTGGTCTCCGTGTTCGATAAGCTGGTTCTGCCCACTCACGCTTCCAGCCACGTGCAGTACGCCCTCTTCTACCTCTGCAGCTTCCGCCTGGTGAGGAAGAGCCCTTTAACGTATCAGTACACGCTCAGCGCGGTGTGCGTGTGCTTGTGTGTGTGTGAGTTGTTGTTTTATCACTGTTTGTATAACTAAATGTACAGCTGATATGATGCAGACAGTGTTCAAGTGAAAGTGACAGTGTTAGGTGAGGTGGGAGTACTTAGGTGATGTTTGCTCATTTCAGGTACAGGTGACAGTGTTCAGGTGATGTTTGTGTGGTTCAGGTAAAGGTGACAGTGTTCAGGTGATGTTTGCGTGGTTCAGGTAAAGGTGGCTGTGTTCACGTGAGGTTTGTGTGGTTCAGGTAAAGGTGACGGTGTTCAGATGAGATTTGTGTGGTTCAGCTGAAGGTGTTCAGGTGAGGTGTTCACTCTCTCTCAGGGCCTTGCTGAGGCCTTTCTGGAGCACCTTTGGAAGATCACGCAGAGCCCCGCCCAGCCCGCTGTCCTACGCCAGGCAGCCGCCGCCTACATCGGCAGCTTCCTGGCAAGAGCCAAATTCCTGCCCGTTGCGTAAGTGCTTATCCTCCCTACACCCTACCTTCTCTTTCCTCCCTACACCCTACCCACTAGCCCCTACTCTCTACCCTCCATAGCACCCTTCCCCATTCTCCCTACCCACTACTCTCTACCCTCCATAGCACCCTTCCTTATCCTCCCTATCCACTATCCCCTACTCTCTACCCTCCCTATACCCTACCTGCTACCTCCCCCCCCCCCCCCCACACCTCTAATCTCCTACCCACTATTGAACACATGACATCACCGTCTCCCCGCCCTCCTGCCTGTGATGTACTGGAGTGCTGCTCCCTGTTATCCTGCCGTATTCGCGCTGCACGGTGATTTGCGCTGACCAATCGCGCGTCTCCGTCCCCGCAGCACGGTGAGGGCGTGTCTGGACCTGCTGGTGCCCTGGCTGCATCGCTACATCGACGGCCAGGACTCGGGCTCCAAGGCCTTCTGCGACGTGGCCCTGCACGGGCCATTCTACACCGCCTGCCAGACCGTCTTCTACACCCTCATCTTCCGCCACCGCGCCATCTTGGAGGGCAGCATGCGCCAAGGTGAGACGCCCCAAAAAACACAACAGAACCCGAACGTGAGAACGGAGCACCCTGTGCTACGTCAGGCCTGGGCCTGGGCACACCACAGGTCTCTGTTCAGTGCTGTGTGTGTTTCAGTGTGTGTTAATGTGCTCTAGTGTGTGTCTCCATGCTGTGCATGTTGTGTATGTGGTTTGCCTTTAAGCTGTGTGTATAGAGCCTATGTGTGTGTGTGTGTGTGTGTGTGTGTGTGTGTGTGTCTATGTCTGTGTCTGTGCGTGCCTGTGCATGTGTGCGTGTATATGTATGTGCTCACAGTAATCAGTGCTGTGTGTGTGTGTGTGTGTGTGTGTATGTGCATGTGTGCTTGTATGTTCTCACAGTAATCAGTGCTGTGTGTGTGTGTGTGTGTGCGCCTGTGCATGTGTGTGTATGTGTATGTGCATGTGTGCTTGTATGTTCTCACAGTAATCAGTGCTGTGTGTGTGTGTGTGTGTGTGTGTGTGTGTGTGTATATGTGTATGTGCATGTGCATGTGTGCTTGTATGTTCTCACAGTAATCAGTGCTGTGTGTGTGTGTGTGTGCGTGCCTGTGCATGTGTGTGTATGTGTATGTGTATGTGCATGTGTGCTTGTATGTTCTCACAGTAATCAGTGCTGTGTGTCTGTGCTCCCAGGCTTGGCCTACCTGCAGGGCCTGAACCTGGAGCGGATCGTGATGTGCCGACTCAACCCGCTGAAGGTCTGCCTGCCTGCCGTTACCAACATGTTTGCAGCCATCACCAGGTAAGGCTCCATCACCGAGTAATCAGCTAACACTCTGTAATCAGGTAAGGCTCCATCACCGAGTAATCAGCTAACGCTCTGTAGTCAGGTAATCAGGTAAGGCTCCATCACCGAGTAATCAGCTAACGCTCTGTAGTCAGGTAATCAGGTAAGGCTCCATCACCGAGTAATCAGCTAACGCTCTGTAGTCAGGTAATCAGGTAAGGCTCCATCACCGAGTAATCAGCTAACGCTCTGTAGTCAGGTAATCAGGTGAGGCTCAGCCACCTGTTTCTGTGATTTGGTGCTTTACAGCACACCCTCTTCTCCAGCGCCATAAAATATCGCTGCACTCAGTAGGTTAATAAGAGCAGCATTCGGGAAGGGACTGAGCATTTACAGCCAGTAACAGCTAGAACAAGTGCCGGAGCCAGCTGTGATAAACGATAGCCGTGACTTGATTGGTCAGTGAGCTGCCTGTCCGTGCCTCCGTCCCGCCTGTAGGAAGTACCAGCTGGTGTTCTGCTACACCATCATCGAGCGCAACAGCCGGCTCATGCTGCCGACGGTGAGGAACAGCCAGGGCGGCAGCGCCACGCTCACCAACACCAACGCGCTGGACAGCTTCTTCCCCTTCGACCCCTACCTGCTGAAGAGGTACTGAGCACGGCTGGCCCTGGGTCTGGGGCTCCCTCCTTTTAAAACCACTTCCCTTCTGATATTAACAAAGGAAGAAAGTTTTTTTTTTCGTTTTTTTTTAAATATTTAAGCATGCAAGATGTGTCCATCTTTTATGCAAATACTGTAGTTTCACTGTGTAGTCTGGCATTGTTAGGGTGTTAAATTAGCAAGCCGTTGACTCTGATGTTTACCCCTGATGAAATCTGCAATGTGTTTCTGCACTAGCAGACTGTATCGGAAGTATTGTGGATTTCTCTCAGAAATAAATATGGCGATAAAATAATTCTCATCTGATAATATCCGATAATATCTATCTCATCTGATTTTGTATTGAGCTTGGATAGTGTTTGTATTGGATAGTATTAGTGTCTGACAGTGTTGTGCAGTATTTGTTGCAGAGATTAAATGGTCTTCACTTTGGCTGTTCCCAGGTCACGGAAGTTCATTGAGCCGCTGTACCAGGTGTGGGAGGAGCCAGGCGACTGTGAGGTGGATGCTCCCAGGAAGCCAGTCAGACAGGTGATTGCCCCTGGGAACGTGATTGGTTGGCTCTGTGGTGGCCCTTCATTTCCATTCACTGTGATGTAATAAACCTCCAGTGCAGGTAAACCGAGATGCGTACAGAGAGGTCTACACAGACTTCTGCTTTCTCATGGTTTTAAAAAGTTCATTTTTCAGTTTACTTTTATCAGCTTGACTAACATTCCATTCATATTGCCAAACATATAACAAACATAACACAATAAGACAATGCAATATATCAGAATTAAAAAAAATGTCCTGTGTGCTGATTGGTGGGCAGTGACTAGTTCTGGATGCTGATTGGTGCTGGGTGCTCTGTTGCAGTGCTCAGCAGAAGAGGAGGACGATTTCCTGCAGGGCGAGGCAGTCCAGACGGACGGAGTGGTTGGCATGACGCCCGGATCCTACGAGTCGCACCTGCACAGCCCCCGCAGCGTGGGCTCTCCTCCAATCGCCTTCCTCCACCGCCCCTTCTAGCTCCGCCCTCCACCCCTGCCCCCTTGACCCAGCTGCTGCAGCGTGGCAAGATGGCCGCCGCTCAGGAATCTGCAGGCGAGTGGGGCACGCCCAGGGGGTGTGTCTGTAGCCACGCCCTGCGGAGTCTGTCTGTGGTCATGCTCCAGGGGGTGTGTCTGTAGCCACGCCCTGCGGAGTCTGTCTGTAGCCACGCCCCACGGAGTCTGTCTGTGGTCATGCTCCAGGGGGTGTGTCTGTAGCCATGCCCCACGGAGTCTGTCTGTGGCCATGCCCCATGGGGTGTGTCTGTGGTCATGCTCCAGGGGGTGTGTCTGTAGCCACGCCCTGCGGAGTCTGTCTGTAGCCACGCCCCACGGAGTCTGTCTGTGGTCATGCTCCAGGGGGTGTGTCTGTAGCCATGCCCCACGGAGTCTGTCTGTGGCCATGCCCCAGGGGGTGTGTCTGTGGTCGTGCTCCAGGGGGTGTGTCTGTAGCCATGCCCCACGGAGTCTGTCTGTGGCCATGCCCCAGGTGGTGTGTCTGTGGTCATGCTCCAGGGGGTGTGTCTGTAGCCACGCCCTGCAGAGTCTGTCCGTGGCCATGCCCCAGGGGGTGTGTCTGTGGTCATGCTCCAGGGGGTGTGTCTGTAGCCATGCCCCAGTGGGGGGTGTCCTTGGCCATGCCCGTTACCGCCATGGTCAGGACCTGCAGCGACCACCGATGGTCTCGTCAGTCCCTGTCTGCGTTTTGACCATTTAAGGGATGGCCCCTCATGAACTGCACCGTAGAATAGACCGATCTTCCCAAAACTCAAGCTGGGTATCACAGCCCCCTGGCGGGTAGTGGGCGGGTATATGTATGGGGCGAAATAATTTATCGTCTGTTGTACACTTTCCAGTAGCATTCACTCCAGTGGAATTAAATGCTGCAGCTGTTATGTGCGTAACATGAGTTACAGCACACATGCCTAGGTAATGGACGGTGTGCTTCCATTTTAATTCCACATCTGAAGGGTTGGTAACAGAAAGATTAAGTGAGTCTTGGAGTTGGAATGATCCACAATGTGTGTGTGTGTGTGTGTGTGCGTTCGTGTTTGCGTGTGATGGGTGGGAGGTCGCAGCTACAAACGGATAGATGCGAGATCCACATTACACTTTCTTCTGCTGTTCCTGTAACCATGGAAATCATAAACGCCAATATGTCTCGAGGCGGTCTCTGTTTTCTCTCTCAATATGTCTTGAAAATCGAGCAAAACAGCATAAGGACGTTTTTATTGCCTAGAGTTCAGTTTTCAGTCTAGTTGGACTGTGAAGGGAAACCCTTTCCTTATATGAGGTGCACAGATGTATGAAATCATTCTGTTGATTTTTTTTAGTGAGTAGGGTGAAGTGTTGGGGGAAAATGTCTGGACTTAAGACATTGCACCAACAGTGCCCCCCAGTGGACACAGCGTGTCCTGCATTTGCTCTGACAAGCGCATTCATTGCAGTTAGATTTGTGCTCTGTTTGAGTTTTAATTCAGCTGCTCTATCGCCCGACCAAACTTAAAGGCTTTTTAACTAACAGTGTGGGAGGCTGTGTGTTTGGATGGGCATTAAGAAACAAGCTTAAGGACTGTTCTGTCAGTAAAATTCATAATGCTCTTGCTCAACTCCTGAATATTGGTACACATTCAGAATTATGGGAGAAGATTTTAACACACTGTCTTTTATGTGCTGGTGCTCCTGTAGTTGATTTTATGTGTCTTTTCATCTGAAGTTGTGTTCACCCTTCTTTTCTCTGCTTTCATTTTGTGGACTTTGATTTCTGCAGTGATGGATGTTTTCATTAAATGGGGCTGTAGCTGCTGTTGTTGATTCTGTACAGGCATTTCTGCGTGCATATCTGCTTATGACCTGTGTCTGGATTTTGGAATAATTGCGAGCCTGAAAACTAAATCCCATTTCAACAGAAGTAATGTTTATGAAACATTTATTTTTGACAACTGATCATTTTGTACTTTCAAATTGTAATTTGCTTTCAAGAAAACTGACCTTTGGTTCCAATCGACTGTTTTTTGACATTTGTGTGCATCGCTAACTGCCATTGCTAACAAATTGTACATCACACTACCTTTGCAACTCTCCTGAAATGAAATGTTTATTATGCGATATCGTTTTAAAAACCAAAGGCGAAATCACAAATGATCACCCTAGCTTTAATGGGTAGAACTGATGTATTTAAGAGACTTTTGTACAAACGTGCTGCAATAAAATCTTGCTCTGTACACAGAAGGATTTGATTTCACTAGTTGTTTCATTTTCATAACCCAGACTGAGTGAATGAACGAATGCCAGATTACACAAACAATTGTAAATTAACAGATGAATATAACCCCAGATTTTGCCTCTGCTGGACACCAATTACAGTCTATAAATCCCCATCTCTTCCATCACAGCTGATGCGCAGTCAGAGTTCTGGCACAAAATGGCTGCCAGGTGAGTTTGCTCCTTTCACCAAACAGTAATGACACAGAGATGAAAGGAGCCATAAATAAAATCTAATATAAAGAAACTACGAGGACAGCCCATTCAGCCCAACAATGCTCGCCTTTTTCCTATCGCTGAAGGGTACGCTCATTGTTTACCTGCACACTTGATGGTATCTAGCACTGTGTCAGCCTGGTCTTGAAAACCCTTGGATATTATTAAAAAGAACTCCAATTTCACAAAAAAGCCTGGGTTCCTCTCTGTCAGAAATCTCTCAGACCTAGTTACGCTGGCCTGCGTTTAAACCGAATACATTCAGTACTTCAGAAAAGCAAATAATACAAAAAAATAAACAACATTCTTTGTCTTAAATGTCACTGTCGGAAATAGACGCATCTAGCACAGCGAGGAGCTATTGTCAGGCAGTATGGTAATACTCGGGAAATGTCTGGGCTCTTATTTGTGTACTCCTCATCAGTTTTCTTCATTTTCATTCGCTGCGATACGGTAAACATTCAGTGCAGGTAAACAGACGTGTAGAACATTTTATAATGGTACATAAATTACTGCTTCCACATAGTTTGGCAAGTTCCCTTTTCAGGTTTTCTTTTTTACTTTTATCAGCTTGACAAACATTAATTAATATCGCCAAACATAAGAAACGTATAACGCAAATGCACAATGCAATATCACAGAATAAATAAGGGGGGAAAATGTATAACAGCTTACCAAGGTGGGGAAAAATACAAATAAAATAATGAATTATATAAAACTGTCTTCACAGGAAACCCTTGATATTTAGTTAAGCTGAAAAGGGCCAATGAGAAAATTTTCAATTTTCAAATGGTCAACATCAGGGTTGCCTTTTCTTCAGACGGGGGCAATGGGTCAGAATTTCTCTGCCTCGCCCTGATAGGTTTGTATTCCTCTCAAACGGTCCCATCAGTGATGTGAAATTGCTTGGACGAGGCTGTCTGGAATCTGCGGAGTTACATCCATGCGCCACTTGACCAGCAAATGGTGCTGTTGGTCTAAAATAACATTTTTGTCCTTTGGAGAGCGGTGGTCACTGCGTACTGTGTGAAGGTGTGTTAAAACTGCCTGAAACAAAGATGAAGGGAAGACTGGTATTGCTCTGTGAGACACATTCCTTCTCTCTGTGGAGTGTTGATTTTTCTGCTGGTGACCGTGTCCCTGTGTCCTTCCTCTCAGAATGCAATTCTTCTTTCTCAAACACATTCTTTTTTATTTTTTTCATTTTTGGTAGGCAAAACACAGGCAGGTGTAATTTTTGTCTAGGGCCATCAACTGATTAAAAATTTAATTTGTTAATTGTTCTTTTCAACATTAGTTATTTGGTAATTATTTAAGAAACTTTAAGCCCATTAATTAAATATTAATATTCATACAACTATTACTTGTGAATCCAGTGTTAGCTGTAGGACTGCTTCTAACCCCTGTTCCCAACCATGTAAATTGGTTGCCCATTTGATGTGATCTAGACTGCAACTGAATAAGTGCTTTCCTTTTACATATACTCGGTGCTGCTAATCTTGCTTCATTAGCTTAACATTATGTGTCACCACCCTTAAGGTGTCAGAAAGGCCCATCACCATTTCTGCTAAACTTGCTAATGGTAGTTACAAAATGATGCTTTTCTTGCAGGTGACACTAAACTACTTGCTACACCCTCACAGGAAAAGCATTGTTTACAATGCAGACAGCGCACTTCCTTTTTTGCATTCACAGTTCCCTTTGCATCTAACCTGCATCCATAATTCTGTTTAAGTTCCCCCTGAGGGGTAGGCATTTTTCAATTTTCAGACCGCAAATTCTCATTTATGAAGCAGAAGGCTTATGGAAGCAGTTGGCCAAAGATCCTTCCTCAAAGGAATGAAAGCACAGGTGATTCAAACCTGCAAGCTCAGGGTTTTGAGTGCAGTTCCCTATTACTCTCTAGCTGGGTTTGAATATGCTCTGAACGGAAGAGAAAGACTGCACTGTGCGTAAAATGAGCAAAGATCTGTCAGTGCCATTGTAATGGGCTGGCCCTGCACTGATGATAGTACTGAGGTCCTGTAATGATGCGTGGCGGATCTAATGGATGCAGAATGGAATTGCTGCCTAATGTGTGTGTATGTCCGGGTTTGTGTTCCTGCGTGTGTGAATGAACAAGTGCATGTTAGTGTTTTCTCAAATTAGTTACCATTATACTTATAGTGCATTGCATGTTTTACTTTTTTTTCTTTGGGCTCATGTAGAACTGACTTTTCACAAAAAGGAAAAAAAAATACACACACACACACACACAAAAAGGGTGGCGGATGTCCCATAATCAGTTTGGAGCATTTGAAATCTCGTCGTTGTTGAGTTGCCCATTAGCTGCGCTGATACAGACTCCTTTTCAGCGTCGGTTTAATGCGGCGGCACGTACCGCGGCCGTCTCTCACAATCCCCACGGCGCTGCTCTCGCAACCTCTCCCAGAACAAATAGCGGAGACACCTGATTTATTAATTAGTGTCACCTGTTGACGTCTGTGTTTGTTTCCGCCCACCCCCACAGACGTATAAATAAATTTCCCTGTGCTTTGGTGCGGCGTAGATGTTGGACGCTAATCGGTTCCGCAGAACCAATTACATTAAACCGAAGAAAACCACATCTGAAATAACGTGAGTCACCACTTTGTCAAACTGTGCCCACTGGCCTAGTTATTACCGTTTATGTGCCTAGCAGACGCCATTGTCCAGTGTAACTTAAATAGACCTACTTCATATATACAGAGGACGTTCATGTCAAGCAGCACTTTGCCCTAGGTAACAGACACTGTGTTAACGCAATCCTTTTTTTATTCTGACGATTATCGTTATTATTAGGAGTCAGAAAACCATGATTATGACTGAACACTCATTATCCCACATACTGTTCATCATGCAAAACTCGGCGGAATATTTTCCCAAGGTGTCACAATGGACATTGAAAGTATTCGTGCTGATATGCGTCTCTCGTTTTCTGCAGAGCAGTAGAATGTGCCGTAATGGTTGTTAAAGGCAGATTTTCTACCTGCTAACTCCGGGCCCGATAATGGGCGATGGTGAGAGCGATCATTTGGCTTAAACACGTGCTCTTAATGCAGTGTGACGGTCTCTCTAACATACACATTTTGTTAACGAGCCCACCAGGACCGCACAGAGGTGAACTTCACGGAAACCGGGGCAGGCCTCTTCCTCTTAATGAGCGCCGTGGCAGCGATTATCTCCCACAGTTCTGCAGGTCTGTAACAGTCTTCAGAAACATTCACAGAATGCAGGGACAACCCCTGGGAGATGGATTTATTATTAAAATAAAATTCAGATGATTTGGATATAGTGAAAATCACTTTTGGGATTTTTAAATAATGAAAACTCATACTCGGAGTTTCTGCGCGTGGCCCATGGGGGCCGTCTCAAAATTGTATCACGAGACCTTCTCTTCGTTCAGCACTGCCCCCCAGCCATATACCTATATGAGCCAATAGGACACTGGAACTTCAACACCACCAAAAGCTTAAGAAGTAAATGCTAGATCTTATTAACACACACACACACACACAAAACCTGTTACAAATGTAATTGATTTTATTTAAACAAGAACGGCCAATTATAACATTTCAACATTGGATATAACGCTTCCAAAATGCGCACATTGAATAGAATAACTTTAGCCTATTTTGCGAGTAAATTGTGGCATAACTTAATCACTATCATCAAAAACAGTCAGACAGTTTTAAAGCTTTTGCAAGTCCCTCTAAGCGTGTTGGCATGGACATTGGAACCCTGTGAAATAATGAAAAATCATTTCCCGATTGCTCAGAACTCGTATGTTCTTTTATCCTTTTGATGATGAAACCTCTTAACAAGACTGTAACACTAATCTCACTGACCCAACTCAGGCTCAGCCTGCTTTCAATTTTAAAAAGACCACCGCAATCTGTGTCATCTTGGCTTCTTTGGAAAAGAAAAAAACATTGGAAGGTCATGAATTCTTAATGTGCCCCGAAAGAAAAAGTTCTACATTTTATAATAGCTGCAGTTTATTGCTGCGCGATGTGTTTCATTTTGGTCTGTCGTGTTCCACACGGGCTGTAAAAGTGGTGCGAATGTGCCTCTGGGGCTTTTGAAAGAAACGGCAAAGGTAAGATTTTATTTGACCTACATTTGGGCGCTTTATTACCGACGCGGTAGGCTAATGAGAATGGCTAAGTGCCGCTCACTCCACACAGTTCAGCTGTTCAAACCGAACTCATGCAACGGAATATGATCTGAACTGCACACAATTGTATGAGCATTTTAGCCACCCTCCTTTTCATAAACTAAAGAATGCGCCCCATCGTTCTTGATGTACAAAAGGAAAATGAGACCCCAGTTGTGTACACTTCAGCCTGTTAAAGCTGCGGAGGCAGTGGGTTTGAGCTAGTTTGGACTGCATAACCATCATTTAGTGCTGTTATTTAAGCCCAGTATCGGCCGTATGAATACAGATTGAGTGTTATGATGTTTGTGGGTCAGTAGTGTGCTACACTCTTCCTGGAGGCCTGGTGTATGTGTGGATTATTCCGTCAGTTTGACCCTTTCTCAGTAAGCTAATAAACTGTATTCCCCAATGGCAGTTCACCGTCGATTAGACCGCAGTAAAATGTTTCATGCGGGGTCACAAGGACAGTCTCCGACTGACATTTGTGAGCTTATTATTGCCGTAGCCTCTGCTATGTGCTTTGGAGAACACGTGACACCAGCCGCTGCTTATCACGCTCGGTGGCATTGTGTAAATATACATCTCTCCTGTTTCCCTCTGAGTGTCACTGGCCATTCACTGCAGGGGCTCTATTACCGCCAGGTACTAATGTAGGCTGTGCACGGAAAGAGAGCTGATGTCATTGGCTGTTTAATCTTCGCATAGTTTAACTCCTGAGGACCTGTGGCTCCTGACTGGCAAGCAGGACGAGCATGACCCAATGTATTAATGAGGTTTGTTTTCACTACATGAAAGACGGTCATTCAGCTGGATGTGGGCTGTTGCCAAAGCTGTTCAGGTTTGGTGCTTTTCCCTATGACAGCAGTGTCCCCTGGGAGTTGAACCTGCAACCTCTGGGGCTATTGATTCAGCTCATTAACCCTTGCTACACGATTCTGCCCTTTGCTGCTGAATAGCTGCTGTTCCTCTCATTATCCGTGTCAGAGCTGTGATTAATACACACACTTTAGAGAAACTGCAGTGACTCATCACACTGCTGGGCCAAATGCTTCATTAAATGCTTCAAAAAGTCATTAACCAATCAAAATGTCTCTGGCTGAACTATGATCAAGGTTAGTTGCACACTGGGAGCTGCTAGATTAGAAACTGTTATATGTTCTATAAATGTTTTGTTAAAATAATATTACATTACATTACATTACATTATAGGCATTTAGCAGACGCTCTTATCCAGAGCGACGTACAACAAGTGCATAATATTGTAAGATTAAAAAAAAAATGTATGTTGAGTGTGAGCCGTTTTAAAGTTTTTTATTTTCTGCATTCCATCTTTTCAAACTAGGGCTTTTCAAACTGTACACGGACACTTTCTTTCAAATATGAACTGTGGAATCTAATTTCCCCCACATTTGGCAAAGCCTATGCTCTTGCTGTTTGGCTACATTGTGCATATTTGTTTTCTGTCTGTGGAATTGCCTCTGTCTTAAGAAAGCTGCACTGTAAAGTTGCGGTAGCTCAGCTGGATTAAAAACGTGTAGTTCTGAATGGCAGAACTAAACTAAATTTAGCATCACATTGCCTGCTGGCCTGGCAGCCCTTCAGTGTCTGTGATTAAGTAGGGTAAATCAAAGAGAAAAGGGTAGGAAAAAAGCACGGAATCACAACTTGCAGAAAATTGTAAATATTGAACCGTTGAAGGGGATTGGCTGAAACCGTGGAGGTTACCCGGGCGCTTGTCAGGCTTGGTATGAATCGAGGAAGTTACGCTCCTGTGGGGTAAGGGAAGGGATGGGCGCGGAATCGATTTGGGGTTCAGAATAAAGGTCGAGCTGACGTCGGGCGGCTTGCTGTGTTTGATCTTCAAATCCAGAATCTGGAGACCTAGAGCGTATCTAATGCTGAAGCAGAATGCCAATCCCGTTATATAGAAAACAAGTTCACTGCATTCAACTCCTGGTGTTCTTTTCTGTCATATCATCTAATGCGCTGGATTAATTGTTCAAGTGGATGTATTTCTGTGAGTATTTAACAGACTGTTCTGTTTGTATAAGTGGATTCTAGTGAAGCGGATGGAAACGGGGGGGACCTGTGTTTATCTGAAACTTATGAACAGTGGAGAGGTCCCTCCCTTTTTTCACGCTGAAATACCTCCTCTGCCCAGGGGCAGGGACTCTATGCTCTTTCCTCAAATAAAACATATGCTTCTAATGCTAATGACTAGCAATTACATGGCTTGTCATGATTGCAAAGTGCTTTACAGTGACGGCAGGAACCACTACAATGTGCAGCGTCCACCTGATTGCAAGGCGGCCATTTTGAACACTCGCCACTCATCGGTTGAGGGGGAGAGGGACAGAGTTATTTATCCAGTTGAACTGGGGCATGATTACGAGCCAGGTTTGTAAATTTAACACCCTACTCTTTTTGAGGTCCTCCTGGCTGCAGTCATTCATGTATTATCCAAAAGCACCATCTCCTACGTCACTGTCCCCATTGCTTCACTGGTGAGTTGACTTTATTTTGTCCAGAGGGAAGAGTACAGTTTACTGACCCACCACCACCTCTTCAAGCAGCAGCAACGTGTTCTTTCCCACAAGGTCTTCCAGGGCCAGGGTACATGTTGGCATAGCTACTGGTATATTTGCTGCTCATGTTGTTGAAGAACTGACGTTGATGTGTAAAACCGAGCCACTACAGAACAAATTGATCAAAGAACTGATCATTTGTAGCCACTTCACTTTGAGACAAAAAAAATAAGTTGTCCACCAGGTGGCAGTGTAAGCTGCCTATGAGTCTGCGCCGTTCAGTGAGTTGGTGTTTGTGAATGTGTTTATTTCTGGGCTCAACTGGACCTATTGTTGAAGGAGCAGACCAGATTCGAGTGTCAGTTTTTTACATTTCTTTTTTTTCATTGGGTATTCTTTCATGAATAATTAATGGCATATAAAAGAGCAGCCCCTCGCTGTGTGTGGCTGCGTGCCACAGCCGTGTTACTGAAGCACACGCGTGCAGATTTGCGCGCTTGCACACACGACGGCATCTCTAGTCTTGTGCTCGTCAGTTGGGCCTTGAACTGGTGTGGCGAATCCGTGGGTGTCAAATGCCTGGACTTTTATTCGTCAAAAATAGTCTACAAAGATCCCCGGTCTTCATGTGACTAACATACATTTTTGTCTTTGAAATTTCAGAAACCCCTCCCCTACTGAGGGAACCCCCCCTAGCCTGGCTTGGTGTGTTCTTGTGATCAGAGACGTAAGAGTTTGTAGCGCTGCAGCGGGTCTGCCAGTCAACGGATAATTGGCCATAGCAAATGATCCTTTGGGGGGAGTGTATGTGTGTGTGTGCGCTTACCCATGTGCTTGTGCCTGCCTGCCTGTGTGTGTGTGTGTGTGTGCGCGCGCACATTCGCGATTGTGCATGTGTGCTGGATGTGTGTGTGTCTGCGGAATGTGTGTGTGTGTGTCTGTCTGCTGTATGCGTGCGTGTGTATGCACGTGTGTGTGTGTGTGTGTGTGTGTGCGCAAGTGTGTGTGTATGCGCGTGTGTGCGTGCGTGTGTGCACGTGTGTCCATGTGTTACGACTGCGCTGGTTAGGCCCTCTGCGGTCGACCCAACGCAGATAAAAAGCAGGGATCTCTCCTCCCCCACTCTGCTCTGCTCACATAATTTATTGTAATCAAATGCATGCGTGGAATATCAAAAGACATCTTCAGAGGCACAATCGTGCATCATAATTTCAAAGCCGCGCGAGCAGCGAGCGTAGCCGTGGGGTGTGTGCGCTGCCTGCTCTCCCGTGAGGGTAATGACAGTCTCACATGCTGCTGCCTACCCCGTCCTCCACCGTCCTCCTCACTTTCCCTCTCTCCCGCTACTGGCTGTCTGGGAAAAGGGTGGGTATGTGAAAGAGAAGAGGATTTTGTGTGCGTATCTGGCAACTAGTGGGTTTGTTTTGCTGAAGGAGCGGTAAACTTTGCGGCGCTAGGCTAGTTAGTGGGAAGGAGCCTCTCTACTCTCATGCCCATTCCGCCAGCCATGGCGAGACCTGTGGGCGGGGAGCTGTGATGCCACATCCCCGTCGCCGCCGTGTCACGTTTCCCCAAGCTGCTGCCACCACCACCGCTCACGGCAACGCCGCCCGTCGCCAACCCGGCAACGCCTCCCGTTGCCAGCCCGGCAGAGTTGGCAACCTCTGCCTCCCGCCTCCTGCCAGCTAATGCAGCCAATTACCACCATTAGCCTGGGGAGGGGCGACTCTTCCTTACGTGCCATGGCGCAGCGCCTCCGGTGGAGAGGCCCGTTTACTGCGCCTGCTACACTGGCTTGCTGTAGGCCGTGGGTTCAAGGGCTTTTCAAACCTATTTTGACCATCCTGTAATCCCTTTTTTAAGACAAGGTGAGAAAGTTCAGCAGCCGTATTTAATAGGCAGTTTTAATACCACTGCTGCTTCGCCTTTGGCAGTCACCCTGGCAACGCGACACCAATTCAAAGTGTGTCACGTCCTCCCTGCTTCACGATGACCTGGTCCAGACAGCAGTCACAATTATCATTTATGACATCAACTTACCTGGCAATTATACCTAGCCACTCGTCCTGCGGTTTGACCATTGCTTTGGATTATCGACCTACGTCTGTAGCGTGCAAATAGGATTGGCAAACTACCTAGAATTGTTTGCGAGTATTTTGTATATGGGGCGCAAAATAATGGCTTTTCGGTTTTTCCTAATTCCAGCTCGTCTATCTGCTAGATGCATCGCTTGATACTGAGAAAAGGCTGCCTTGTCTGCTTGCTGCCACATTTCAAAAAGCTGCCAAATGTCTGCATCAGTGAGGGTGTTGACAGCAGGTGCTGAGACGCATTTTTTAAGGCTTCCTATCCAAAGTGCGCACGAAGAGAGTGCTGTCCTTGCAAATGAAGCTCAGCAGCAAGCTAGCGTGGAGAAAGGATTGCGAGAATAACCTGCTTCACAAGAGATGGATACAACTATGTGAGGCATTTTGCATGAACACAGTCTACATTTGTGAATTTGTGAGTGTGTGTGTGTGTGTGTGTGTGAGAGAGAGCGAGAAAAAGAGTACGAGTGCTAGATAAACAGTTTGTATTTAAAAAGCAATACTGTTATACCGTCATACAAAATGAACCACTTCATAGTTCTCTTATGTGTAGTTATGAAGTCATTGTAGCACTGCTTACCTCAGCATGCAGGGTCCCCAGGAGGAAGATTTTTCAGCATGGACACACAGCGCGGGATCTTGTTGTTGAATGGAGAGCAGGACTGGCCAGGCAGATAAGCAGCCTGTAAGGGGACTTGAGGCGTATGAACCAACATGGTGGCGTAACTCTGGCCTATTGGTCTCGGCCTAATCCGCGCTCACTGTTCCACCTGCGCCTCTGCAACCCGGCAGAGCATGTGACCTCGGTGACCCGCGCTTTGACCTCTGACCCTGGAGTGCCACAGACTTTCTGGGCCAAAGTGAGCACAGAACATGGAAAGTTCTTGGGCCGCACCAGGGCTGAGACGTTCTAATGTTATGCAGCTTGTATTCATGAAGGAGCGTGGCCACTGACAGTAAAGTTGGCGATGGATGTACTTTTTTTGGCAGTGCCTTTGTATCAATATTCATGTTGTGACTAGAAACTTATTCTATCATCTTCTAACCACCTTGGCCATGTCCAAAAATTGCATACTATGCATGGTAAATAAAGCCAAGTTAGGTTTTGTAGTATGCAGAATGTAGTTTGCTTAATGTATGTAGCCGAATGGCATATTAACATCCACAAAATATAAAAAGTATGCATTTACTGCAGACTTTCCCGATGGCTGTCATTACATAATTCTTTGAGCCAAGCTGTTTCCATGGGAACACAAGTTGTCATTGGCTGCTTCTTGCGAGTTAGCTAGTCTTTGTTATCATAGAGTTGGCTGGCTGGGAGCACGGACTAGCTGACTAGCTGGATAGGTACCAACTGCTGTGGCTAGCTATCACTAGCCAGAAAAAATCTTCAGCATCAGCTAGCTATCTATGGCCAGTTTGCCATTAGCAAGCTAGCTACTGCATTGCTTGTTTCTTTTTCTGCATCTTTCCCTCCCTTTCTCTCTCTTTCTCCTTCTCTCTCTCTCTTTCTTCCTCCCTCTCCCCGTCCCTCTGTCCTCCCTAAAAGCCAGACAGTAGAAAATGTCTAAATTACACTTGCAAATTTGACGCAGTGAGTGGCAGCCTTTTATAAATTCTGCATCAGTGACCGAACATATTTTTATTTGCAGGGCATTGAGGTGTGTCCCTCCCCCACCTTTCTGTTTGGGCTGGTGCTTTCAGAGGACGTGGGCAGGGCCAGGGCAGCCTGTTTACCTTTGGGGGTTCTGGGTAAACTCGGTTGGGGGGGGGGGGGCTGCCTTCTCTGTAGTTGTCATGCTGAGCGCCTTGTGCTCCTCTCCCAACAGATGGAGACATCAGTACTTTTTCCTGTGCAAATCGTCAGGCTGCTCCTCTGTCCTAAATAAGCACATAGGCATAGAAACCGCCAGGCTGTTTCTCTGTCCTAAATAGGCTGCTTCTCTGTCCTAAATAAGCACATAGGAAGGGAAACCGTAAAACTGTTCCTGTCTGCTAAAGAAACACTAAGGAATAGAAACCGCCCGGCTGCTGCTCTCTGCTAAAGAAACTCTTAGGAATAGAAACCACCCGGCTGCTCCTCTCTGCTAAAAAAACTCTTAGGAATAGAAACCGCCCAGCTGCTCCTCTATGTTAAAGAAACTCTCAGGAATAGAAACCGCCCAGCTGCTCCTCTCTGCTAAAGAAACTCTCAGGAATAGAAGCCGCCCGGCTGCTCCTCTCTGCTAAAGAAACTCTCAGGAATAGAAACCGCCCAGCTGCTCCTCTATGCTAAAGAAACTCTCAGGAATAGAAACCGCCCAGCTGCTCCTCTCTGCTAAAGAAACTCTCAAGAATAGAAACCGCCCGGCTGCTCCTCTATGCTAAAGAAACTCTCAGGAATAGAAACCGCCCGGCTGCTCCTCTCTGCTAAAGAAACTCTCAGGAATAGAAACCGCCCGGCTGCTCCTCTATGCTAAAGAAACTCTCAGGAATAGAAACCGCCCAGCTGCTCCTCTCTGCTAAAGAAACTCTCAGGAATAGAAACCACCCGGCTGCTCCTCTCTACAGAAATGCATGAGACGGTCTGAAAGCCCCGGCGTCTCGCGCGCTCATGCGGCGACTTGCGCCGCTCGTACGCTCGGACCGCCCGAATTTGGCCGCGTCTCTAGTCCCGCGCGTGCTGTCGACGGCAGAAGGAATCTTAATTGAATCACGGCGAGCGTAGAAAGCGTTTTACCGCCCGTGTTTTTAAAAGCCAGCCGGCGATGCTGGGACACGCCGGGGGCTAATCGCCGGTTTTTATAGAGGGAAATAAAAATCCTACAACATCAGATTACTCCTCTCCAGCCATTAGAGCCCCACACCGCTGTTGACATGCTGCAGCAGTCTCGCAGCGCGACGTTATCAATTTCCTCCAAAACACACGCCCCCCCCCCCACCCCAATGCTGGTTCTTTTCATCCTCCTTTTCTTCCTCAAGGTTGATTTTTGGAGGTTCAAAAGACCGTCATTTTTCACTGGAGACGGAGCGATAATTGATTTGACCCGCTTTAACATTTGTCAGCAGTCATCTCTGAGTTTATCTCCTGGCTGGTGTTTAATTATCATCGCTGTGGAAATTAAAATCTGGCCTGCCTCTTTCTGAGGAAAGGGGGGTAGGGGGGTAGGGGGGTGGGGGGGTGGGGGGGTCTTCAGGATCTCACCAAGAACATTAACTAATAAAGTTGTCTAAAACGATTACTATAGTTTGTTGTTAAAATGGCCTTGTAGCAGCCAATAATGTAATAACTGCCAATAACGTAATAACTGCCAATAACGTAATAATTTTCCCGTTCTTAATGTAATAAAAGCCGATAATGTAATAACTGACCAATAATGTAATACAATTTCTGAACCAATAACGTAATAACTTATTACATTATGTGCAAAAAGTTATTAGATTATTGATTGGTTATTACATTATTAGCTGGGTTAATAAAAATCATTAAAAATGTAATAATAGGAGCCGATAATGTAATAATATACTTGTATCACTATGTATAAGTTTTATTTATTATCAAGTGTCAGACTTCCATAACACTTAGGCCCTTACTGTTGCTTCTTTCAAATAGCTGCTCAAAAACCAGGCCAATCCTGACCCCTGAATCTTAGTCCTAACTCTGAGAAAACACACACACACACACACCTACTCTCTCTCTCTCTCTAGGAATTAATTGTTTGTGTAACTTGATGGTTGGACTTATCTCCAGCCCTGCCTTATACTCCTTTGCCATTTGAGTACCAAATTAAGTGGGAGCACGCATGTTTGCAAACACAGACAATTACTCTTATGTTGTATAATATGAAATCTATACCTCTTTGAAGATGCTGTGTTCTAAAATAAAAAAGACCACCACTTCTTTCCATGAAAAATATAATCTTTAATCAAGTGTATTTAAATAACTTCTTCTTCACTATTATCCCTTGTGCTCAACTTTCAACCTCTTAATGCAAAATTCTAAACTGTAAAATATAGTATATAACATGACCTACAAAGATAACTTTGGTAACACATCTTTCAGTTTTATCATAATAATAAAGGATGGTTTACCGTCCCTTTTTTTAAAGAACTAAACATTCTCTTGATACATATTAAATTTACAGTATCTATACCATTGGTCCCAGCATCATGTTTTGTCTCAGAAAACAATATGTTTCATTTTATCAACAGAACTACTTTGTTAAATATGTTTTGCCCAAACTAATATAAAAGTAGTACTGATAATTATTTTAAAAACATGTCTTTTGCACACCAAATTAGGAAGTATCGATAAGAGTACCGATAAGTATTGGTATTGATAAGCAGTATCAATAGTGGTATTGGTATTGATAAAATCCGAACCATGCCCATCCCTAGTTGTAGAAACTAACTAACTCACGAACAGGTGCAGTTTTCTTATGACATGGCTTGCCATTGTGTCCCTTTCTCTCTTGTTTTAAGCACTTCTTTCATGGTGACTAGACTTGACTTGCTTGAGTCTAAACACAGTGACATGGGACTTGCTTGAGACTTGAAGGTTAAGACTTGAGACTTGCTTGTGACTTGCACAAGTGTGACTTACTCCCACCTCTGCCTCTCTGTCAGGTGAAAAGAAGCAGTTGGCGACTCTACATGTATCAGAGGCATGTGGTAGTCTACACCCTCCCCAGACCAACAGAGGATAGCGCATCGACTAGGACCGTGATACACACAGAGAATTGGTATAACGACTAAAATTGGAGAAAATGGCAAAAATAAAAAAGAATGAACTATAGATATCATTTGCTTCGGTTTGGTAGAGGCACTGTAGCAGCTAATAATGTAATACCCAGCCAATAATGTAATAACTTATTACATTATATGCAAAAAGTTATTACGTTATTGGTTCAGAAAATGTATTACATTATTGGTCAGTTATTACATTATCGGCTTTTATTACATTAAGAACGGAAAAATTATTACGTTATTGGCAGTTATTACGTTATTGGCAGTTATTACATTATTGGCTGCTACAGGCCTTATAGTTCACCTTCTGGGTTTCTAAAATATTTCAGTTTTGGTTTAGTTTGCAGGTTTCATGCACTATACAAAATGTTTCGAAATTAAAATAAGTTTAAGCATCATTTTTCAAAGAATAATCAGGTGATACACATGTACAACCATGGAGGCAATGGACAGGCTGCTTTGGAGTTATGTGATGTGTATCATCTTGCTCTATAGTGGTAACCCCCACATCCCACTGTACCTATAGTAACATTGAGGTCATCAGAAACTTGTATCTATAAATAAACAAATAAATAAATAAATAAAGTTAATATCTATAATATACTTCATTGCATGCAAAGAACATCTGGGCCTATAAAAAACAGAATAAAACAGATTGATTTTTTAAAAATTTATAAAACACTATCCATTTAAGAACGTTTGCATAATCATTCAGTCAATCTAAAAGAATTAGCAGCTTTTTTTTTTTGTTCTTAGCCAGCCTGGCAGAACACCTGCTTGTCATAATAAAAGAAGCCTCAGTAAACAGGAAGATAACGAGGACCAGACAACTGTGACTTCTCTCCTTTTTGTACTTTCTGTTCTTCTCCCTTGCTTTCCTTCCTCTCGCAGTAGGAGTTTTTGACATTTATCGGTGCCCTGGACGAGCGTTGTAGATTTTCGCGTCTCCTCTCACATTCGCCCCGTCAGTGAGTCAGTCGCAAGATGGTCCCTCCAATTCTGAAAGGCTGAAAATAGAACCACGCGGAAAACGTAACTGTTTTTTTTAATTCTTTTTTTTTTTTTTTTTAAATTCTTTTTTTGATGGAGGAATGACTGGGTTTGAAATGAGTGGCTTAAATGTTGCGCTTTCGGCGATTGGGGGGGGGGAGCGGGGTAGTACGAGCGGCTTTGGCGTTGGCTTTTGGTCTTGCTGAAGGTCCTGTGGGAGCACCTGGAGAACGCGGTTCAGAGCGCGCCCCAGTAATCCGCGCGCGACTCCAACGGCGGGTTGGGGAAGAGGATTACGGTGTCTGCCCTTATCCGACAAATGGATGCTGAAGGTCAGAGCATCAGACAGGTGTACTGGAGGGTTGGAGAGCCAGCCCGATGTGATGGTCATATAATGCTGTTGATTGATTTGATGAGTAAGTGTGGATGAATGATTGAGAGGCTGTGTGTCTTTGCGTGCGTGCGTGCGTGCGAGCGTGCGTGCGTGCGTGCGTGCGTGCGTGCGTGCGTGCGTGCATGTGTGTGTGTGTGTGCTGGAATGCAGTGTGTGTTTGGTTTTGCTGGGATACACTGTTTGGCTTATAGGGGCGGAGAGGGTTAAACACAAGGAGGCCTCTTTCTCCTGTCACTCATGGCAGAAGGCGGTGGAGTCCAACGTGACGCTTAGGTCTCTAAATGACTGCTGTCACCATCTCAGGAGTGTGTGTGTGTGTGGGGGGGGGGATCACACTGCAGGAAGCCGTGTGGTGGTGTAGGGTGGGGGTGTGAGGATGCAGCAGCTCAAACACCATCATTTTATTTGTAACGATTTTTGATTTGCGCTGTCAAATTCATATATGTTGTGTAAACGACTAAAAACTAAAAAAAAAAAAAAAAAAAAAAAGAATAAGCTTAATATAGTTTTAAAAATTCATTACACTGTTATTAATCTCCATAGGACTGCACTGCACGATGCATGGACAACTCACATACAGACACAAAGACAAACGGACACCTTGTTAAGGGCTAAGCACAACGTGGTTTGATTTGTAGGTGTTGTAATCCTGCTTCAGAACCTCCGAGACGTGCAGTTAGATTGAATCGGGCTGTATTTGTGCACAGGGGATTAGAGGACATACTGTGCAGTTTGATTGCATAGTGACTCTATTTTTGAAGTTGGATTGAATAGGGGATGCAGTCGCATCGTCAGATTTAAAAGAAGCTGTAATTGTGCAGTCAGAGCGAACAGAGGTTCTTTCTGTGTAGTTAGTGTAGATTTTCTGTGTAGATTAAATAGGGGCGGTAGTTGTGCGTAGATGAACGGAGGTGTGATGCGTATAAAAAAGCCGCTTTAATTAACAGGGAAGTGACCTGAAGCCCTCATTATGTCAGCTCGCCACATTCTGCGTGCGACACGCCTCCCCAGGCACGCGCTCGTAGCCCGAAGAGAAGCGAACAGTCGTCATCGAGGCAACGCCGCCTGCGTCGAGCCCTCTGCCGTAATTAACGTCAGGGGAGGGGCGTCGGCGCCAGGGCCAACCAGGAGGGCGCCGTCGGATCAGAGCCATTTCGCCGGTAATTGGAACGACGCCTGGGAACGCGGATAACCCCGCGAACGTCTGATCCTCTCCGTTTCATATTTTATCATGTGAATTCATATTGATGATGATGGAGGAGGTTGGGGGATTGTGGGGGGGGTAGGGGGGGGGGAGACTCGAGATTGAATATTGACCCTCAGGGCTCTCCGTATTTGCTGTTCGCTCTTGGGTGTGCTCAGCGGTAATGCGACGCTGCGACCGTCTGTCTTTCCGCCTCTCGCTCTCACTCTCTTTCCCTCTCCCTCATTCCTCCTCTGCTTTTTCACAAACGTGGATCCCACCCTGGGGAGGGTCAGTAGAGAGATGGGGAAACAGGTTATATTTTTTCGTTCCCTGTGGGCCCTTCCTGTGGGTGAAACGCACCTGTAGGCTAAACCCTCGCTCACATCGGTTACCCCCTCCGGACTCCCCGCCCTCACTGGCGCCGCCTTCCTGTTCAACACCCGGGATGTTGTTCTTCAGTCGTTTTGATTTTCGTGTGCTCCAAGGCCTACGTCCAAGTTAACCGTTGGAAGGAGACGACGCCTGTTCCCGCGGGAATGATGACTCGCTGCAGGGAGCTTCCTCTTCCCTTCCCAGGCAGGAAGTACAGCATCGCTGTTAATCCACACTGGTCTCTTCATTGAGGGAAAACTAAATTTGGAAGACTGTTCATTTGTGTTAACCAGAATTTTAATAATTACATGTTCTTTAGATACTGTCGTAACAGATGATGAATGATTAAATCCCTAGCAGAGATTGTAACCCTCGGCATTTGCTTTTTCGTCTACTGGACGTATGCAATAATGAGGACTGTAAAGCAAATTGGGATAGTTGGTATGCCATCCCGTCAAGTTCGGGCTTGGTGGGGCGGCATGCCCCATACCTATACAGCACCGAGAGTTTGGCACTTTTCAGGGACTCCCGCAGAAATAACCACAACGACCACAGACTCTCAGCCCTTAAAAACATTCATTTTTGTACCTCTTGACCCCATTTCAACAGACAGAATTCACAAACAACTTCACACATCCACACAATAAAGCCTCAAACATAGGGGATTTAGCATTTTTTTTCCTTTTTCGTTTTCCTGCCAATTACATCATCACTTGCTTGTTTGCTATTGCTTTTGGATAATCTTTGCAGCAAACTCATGTATATTTCTGAAATCAAAATAAAATACACCCACACTTTAGACAGTTTCACTTTTGCCATTTTGACCAAGTCAAAGAGTTTAACATTAAAAATAAATGATACCTGAACAAAAACACATTTTTAAAAGTAGGCCAAGTTACAAGAAACAATATTGGCCATCTTAGCTCACACAAATTAAACAAGCTGTATTCCAAAGCAGTGCTACCCAGTGTTTCCTAAATTATTTAAAGTAACTTGAGCAAAGTTCGGCTTGGTTGTGGGAAACTGTGAAAAGCAAAAAACCAAACCTGAAATGAGATCTCATAGCGTTTACCCTCGCTATGCTATGGATTGTGTGGCTCAGCATGATTTAGGAGAGGAACATCTATCATGTGTAATCGTATGACAGCAAAGTGTCCTACGGTCACCAGCATGGACACACAACACTTGTCAACCGAACAATCATCAAAGACCTTGTTTGTTCCTAAACCTTCTGAGGCAATTACAGAGTGTCTGCAATGTAATTGGCTAAAGATATGCTTAAGCATGAAGTGGTAGCAGTCCAAATTGAATAAACATTTCATTAACGTCGATATGAATTTTATATCTCTTTGGTAAAAAGCCAAGTACTATCTGAGAAGGAAAAGCAAATGTCTGATTACAAAATTACCCATTAAAATCCCTTAAAAGTCTCGAGTCATTGTTTCCGACAAGAACTGTGGTTTGGTAAATTATGTTTAATCTTTCCTTTCTCCGATGTGCTTTTCCGGTGACTTATTAATTAACTGTATCTGAGAAGTGCCAAAATAACATTATTTCATTGTTTCACCTTTCAAACAGGGAAAGGTTGAAACCAGACTTATTGTTCATTTGACGATTTTGAATATTGATTTAATCACAGTCTCTGAGATTGACTGTGCGGCCTGTAGCCTGTTTGCACTTGGAAAAGTGATGGTGCTGGACTTCCTTGTAAATGGAAGGCCAAGTGCTGATTACTTTAAAAGACGGTTATTAGTTAAAGCGCCTGTGAGAATGAATTTAGGGAAATCATACCATTGCATTTTGGGGAAAAAAAGGAGGGAGGCAAAGTAAATGACCGGATTAAGGTTATTTATAAGAACTGGATGGAATGTAGAAATGTACGAAGACGGCCTCAAATATATACTGACACGGGCAGAATGAGTGCTTTTTAATGTGGAAGAATTCTTGTATGATACAGCATTTTTTTGAGAAATTATTCTTTGTTTCCTGCTGGTGTGAAGAACCTTTCTCATGCAGTCTGTGCTAATTAACCCCTGTCATTCTCACTCACAAGCACGCGCACAAATGCACACACTCATACGAACACACACGCACTCATATACGCACACAACACTATGACTTGCAGTAATTGTTGCGTGTTTCAGCAGTGCCACCAGTGCCTTCACCTTGGGAGTGCCAAGGATGTTTTGTTTTGTTTTTTGTAAATTTGCGAAGTGTTTTCCAAATTTAAAAAAATGGCAGCTTTTGCCAGAAGGTTTCTGGTTTCAACAGCTCCCCTGTTTACATTTTAAAATCTGTATTAGGTCATGTGGGTTATCAGTCAGTTTCATTAGAACTGGACCGTATCTTGACAGTTTGCGATCCAGTGTGTATTGAAAACCCACTCGTACTAACACAGAGTTAACTTATTAATACTAAGGGAATGAATCATGTAATCCTATTTTCTGAGCCCACAACAACACCAAGTCCAGGCCGCAAAGGCGGCACGTAATCCGCCTCGGTCTTCCTCTTAGCATGCTTTTCATTAATACTTATTAATGTTGTACTAAAAAAGCTGCTGCCCGTTTTATAAAGAAGTGCACTCTGCTTCTTTTTTGAGAGAGAGTGTAAGTGCATTTGAGGATCCTTTAACGCGCGGATTTGGAGCAGATTAATTGTGTCCTTCGGATGTTAAGTGCCGCGCTCTCCTTTAACATGGCTGCCAGCTCTGACTGGGCTTTCTGTTGAAGAAAAAACAAATCCTCCCGTGAACAGAAAAGGGTTTTTTTTTTTTCTTCCCCTGTAATGAGCTGTTTACTCCAACAGTGCGTATATAAATTATACAGTTTGGGTGTTTTGTGGATTAGGCTGTTTGGAGGCAAGGTGAAATTACTGAATAGCGACGGATTCGCCTTTAGAGATAATTACAAAATCTCACCGAGAGATTTGTCTGTTTAACTTTAGGTTGAATACTTGTAAAAAGTAATACTCTTTTTAAAAAAAGTTTCCTGCCAAGTTTTTGGCAGGGATTAAAGAAACTAAAAATAAATATTAAAAAAATTAATAATACAAATAAAATCACACCATTACTTTATCTCCTCTGGCAAATAATTAGAGATGTTTGTAGAAGAGGACGTTGGATTGAAGTTTGCGGTTTTTTTTGTCGGTTTGGGCGGGAGGAGTTAATGTGCGAGGCGAGTTCCTCGGTTCCTCCTCCAGCGCGGTCTCTCACTGTCGGGGAGATGAGCGTTAGCACCGCGGGGATGTTCTGGGTTCTAGCTGACCTGTACGGCAGAGTCCTGTACGGCACACACAATGCACGTGCTGAGGCTGCTTCGCCATGTCCTCCACCGCTAGTGGCTCCGCCCAGACTGCACCCGCCTGCCTCTGACACCAATCAGCCATCAGAGCTAATGCCCATTGCTGCTCCCACTCACCTGCGCACGTACGTACACCAAACATACACACACTGCCTCAGACGTGCGTGCGTGCGTGTGTGGCCAACTGAGTTAGTAAATGCTTTTCTGCACTAAGCACTGTTGACCTTAGAGGTAAATTGTGTCCAAAGCACTTGCCTACTATTGAGTATACTTCAATAGTACTTTGTTATGACTTGTATACTCAATAGTAGGCAAGTGCACTCATTCAGACACGGCCTAGAATAATTTGCTTGAAGTTACACGATGTTAGCCTAGCTGAGTCAAGTGAGTTTTTGAAAGTTCGCCCATCACCATTTTCATTTAACTGGCTACTACCGGTAGTAAGGAGGCTTTGCTTGCGGGTGATATTCAAACCATAAATGTTTGTATTGGGTGTGTTTCATTCTCACGTACACATTTAGATGTATGCAAGCTACTTTAGCGGGTACAGTAATAAGCTATGAAGCTATGAGAAACCGTTTTTCCTTTAGTTTGTTAACCCAGCCCTCTGCACAGGTTGGCATTGAGCGGATACTGTGCAGGACACCATCAGAGAAAGGTGGCGAGTGCATGCGCTAAGCAGCAGATTTTTCGCGTCCTCTCGGACTACATTAAGCGTCATTGTTACATGAGCCATGCAGTCCGTCGGGCTCATAAACTGCGGCTTTCACAGCATCTTTCACAGGCGGGCTCTTTTAAACCAGAACGCGCTGCTTCTTTAACTGACTTCTTTAACTGTTCCATTCATTTTCTGTCACTGTCTCCTGTGCGTATGAGCAATTACTCTTATTATAAGAATAATATGGTAATTACAATATTAGCAGTGATGATTAATATCATTACACAATCACATGTGCAAAGGCACACACGCGCGCACACGCACACACACACACACACACACACACACACACATATGCACTCGCATTTCCTGTAACCTCTGCCTGAACTTCAGATCGAACGGGTGACCTGTTGAGTAGGAGTCAGCCTTTCATTTGGAGGCACAAAGGCAGCAGATCTGTGTAATTACAGACTCCGCATACGGTTCTTCCTGTACCGCTCACTACTAAATTACTGCAGGGTCACTGGCTCTTCCCTTGTTTGAGTAGAACCGTGCAGTCATTGGCTCTTCCCTTGTTTGAGTAGAACCGCACAATTACTGGCTCTTCGTTGTAGAACCACAGAGTTGCTGGCTCTCCTGTCATTTGAGTTTGCAGTCTACGGGCCTCAGCTGCACACAAAATGCACTCCAGCATTAAGTGTAAGTACGAGTTCTCTACCACACAGCTAATGCAGGTAAGAGTGACAGGGCATGTCACTATGACTATATCATGTAATAACAATGTTGTGATTGGTTGTGGTAGGGATATGAGCAGCATGGTAAGAATCCAGTAATGTTGTGGTGACGTGGTAAGAATCTGGTAAGGTAACGGCATTGTAATAACGTGGTGACCATAGTTCTCACAAAGCCTGCTTTTTATTCAAGCAAACCTGTGGTGAAAGAATTGCACATCTCACCCTGCCATCCTTTCCCCTCTCTCTCAGCCCATTGGCCATACTGTAGTGTCTCATTCACATCTGGACTCTGCCCCCAGTGCCCCTCTGTCCCTCTCAGCCTATGCCTCTCTGTTTTTATTTTTCATCTCTTTTTAACACAGTCATGTCCACCGCAATACATGTAACCCTTGGTTACTAGTACTGCTTATTCCTTTAATGTCTGCTGGACAAACCTGTTTATCAGAGACACACCCCACCCCCCCCTTCCCTCCCATCACTTCTGGGTAAGTCTTAAAGGTTTGTTGGTCATGCCTGCAGCTCTTAACACTTTTATGAGTGCTGTAAGTTGGAAATTAAGCATGCTGTGACTGTCTGGCAGTGTAATGTACATCCCTGGTTGTTTTCACAAGAGGCGATGTTTCATATTTATTTTACTACAAATATGAAAATGAGTTACATTAGTGAGTGTACCCAGCAGAGTCTCCGAGAGTGTTCCGTTTATCTGAATGATTAATACGCATTTCCATAATTGCATCTACAGTACTTTTGCATTAGACAGCTTTTTAAAAAGAATTGGTCTGCATATTGGGCCATTTGTATAATTACGCCTATTTCATATTTATATGACTAGGTTGTGGCTGTAGCGTTTCGTGGCTATGCAGGGAGGAGGGTACTGCTTTCACCATCGTTCTGCAATGTGTGTTCCCTCTCTGCAGCATTCCGGAACATTCACATTTTTCTGCTTTCAAAAATATTCAGCAGCTTTCAGCAACTCTGCACAGCATTTGGCTACAACGACCTTTCAAGCAATCCTGGAAATTAATCTCGACATTTTGGCAAAAGTGTTCCCGTGTGTCCATAGCTACACATGGAACAAACATTCTGTGGGGTATCATTTATGAATAGTGTCATTTTGTCATTACGGATAGCTTTTCTTTTACATCTGTTGGTTGTCATGAGTCTTGAAAGCCTCTTCTTCCCGGGTTAAAATAAAAATAAGATGAAGCATGTTTACTCAAACACACACACTGCCATGGCAGCTTGCTTGAAGAGTTATTTTCCACTCCACAGTTATTTATGAAATGCAGAACTACTGTATGCTTACTATGGAGGGAATCATTCAAAATCCCATGACAGGTTCCGGAGTTATCCTTTCATGCAGGATGGAGATGTTTAAAATGGTTATCGGTTAAATGTGGGAAAAAATGGTTAAATGGTAAGCTGCGGTTGCCATGTTGTGCCTGTGGCTTGTGTCAGCTGCATACAGCTTGAGCTGGATGCTGTGCTCCACTCTGAATCTGCTGCATTGCACACTGTAATAATGAAATATTAAGATTAATTTCCATATTCATAGCAGAGCCCGAGGGAGAGGGAGCTGTACTGTAAGAGTTTTTACTCAAATGAAGTGGAATAATTGGCCGTAAGGGTAAATGCGAGGCTTTCTGTGTGTGTGGGATACTGAGTGTGGGTTACCAGTTTGTGGTTTTAATCATAAACTGTAAAAAAAAGAAAAAAAAAGAGAGAGAAGATTACTGTAACGATGACTGTGACATCACCCGTTTGGCTTTCCATGGGCACAATAACTTGGAGGCACATGGGGAGACATTAGACGAAGAAAAACTCTCAACAATACCAGGAAGTGAGCTTCAAAAACGAAGCCCGGTCTTGGCCCCTTTGTTTCAGTAGATGAAAAATGAATCTTGACCATTTTATTCTGATTATTTTCAGTATCATCTTTGTGCTTGATGACTACATGAAATTATGGGTTTTTTAGAGTACGCTTTGGTCTGTCATCTGTCTTGGCATTTGCAGTGAGGGTTTCCTGTGTTTAAAATGGCTTGGCTGAAATTAAAATGGAAATTGCAGTTCTCTTGGAATGATTTCTAATATGGAGGATTGAGAGCTGAACTGATGTAGAGATCTGAGAAGTTCCTGCTTGAAAAGCAAGGTTGTAGTGGAAGGGCGTGGTATAAGAGCCAGCAAATTTGACTGATTTCTGCTCTCAACCGGAGTTCATTAGGTACCCTCGTACTCTAAATCCATGTACATGCATGTGTGTGTGAAGCTTTGGAGATCATTTGGAGATCCAGGGGGGCCTGTGTTCCTTCCCTCTCTTTGGAGAGCCAGTCTGTGATCTGTCAGGCCTATCCCCTCTGACAGAGATCGGCATGTTTGTTTGACCCTGACATGACAGGGTCATTCTGTGATGGGCACAAGCTGACATTGGCAATGATCAGCTGAACCATGCAATCACTGAGGAAAAAAACACAAATCAATGCGATGCATGTCTCAATGAAAAGTCAACGAAAACCTTCACTGACTTTTTAAAACTGATAGCGTGTGCAAACTGAGAGCGAGAGAGAAATGAATCATATGCACTAAAGCGATCACTGGCCGTGTTGGCCGAGGGGGACGGGCCAAAATTTGGGCCGGCTTTAATAATGCGAACGCAGCATTGGAGGAAACGCTAACCGTCACGTGGGCGTGTCATCTGGCATGTCCTGGAGCGCAACACTGCTACTACATTTGCGGGGTTGAGCTCTAGCCTGGGGCCCAGGGTCCCCAAGTCCATCTGCTGCTGAGAAACTCTGCGGAGCACGCTCAAGTCACGCCAGGCCGTTGGCTCTTCCAGTGCACTGCGGAGCCCATGACACGACACCACCCACTGTCCAACATGGGACTCTTCTGATAACTGCAGTATTTGGGATTTTATGTTTTTACTTAAGCTTCAGTAGGTTATAGAAGCTTTAAATGACACTGTCACAGCAGTGCAGAGTCCAATTCCTCATGGGACTCTTGAACATTCGAGCCAGTCGGAGTAATAAATGGACACACTCGCACGAATTCTATAAATGCAGTCTTTATCTGCTCATAAAAACCTACATAAATGCTGTCCTGGTCCCAGGTAGTATTTATGATCAGTTTGGGCCAGTTGGAGGGCATGGGGTTTGATTTGATTTGGGGCGCGAGCGGGGAGTTATGGGAGCGTGATAAATCCGTGTTTGAGAAATGGAATGTGTCCCAGTCTTTAGAGGTCGGTTGTCAGAGCTGGTCACCTTGTGCCGGGCTGTGCTCTGTGCAGTGGCAGGGCTGGAAACTAACCTTTTAATCTACTGGCTACAGCGGCTGGTGCATCCCGAAATTCACAAGCCAATTGCGCCGTTTTAGCAGACAACTAGGCATTTAGAATAGGACAAGGACCTCCAAGTGATGGGTGGTTACCTACCAAAGTGACTGGTAGAGCAGACATAAGCCACAGATGAAATTTACCAGCATTTGGCTGGTGGTTGGTGTTAATTCACACCCTGAAATGGTTACGAAGGCTTTTTTTTCCAACTTTAAGTGATGCCAATTTTACACGATTCCTGCAGATGCCTACAAATGAATGAACAAACAAACACATGAGCTAAGGCTTTATTTGCAATCATAACCTGAAGACCCTTCTCTTCAGGAAACACCCCTCCACCCCATACCCCGATTCCTGTTCACCTCTTACGTCTTGCCCATCAACCCTATATTCCCCTATCGCCCTGCTCCCCCCCACCCCGCCCCCCAGAAGAAAAAAGAAATTCTTGCTCTACCTTCACTTCCACATGTTAATTCTAGTGGCAGATTACCCGTCTCCAGGGTATTATATTAGACATTCGGACATGTGCAGCATCACACTCAGAATCAGAACAATACAAATGACATTTAAAAACTAAAAAATTTTGCACTAACAGTGTAAAATATTAGGGATGTCTCTCTTTGGAATATGCATGTTTAAAAAGATACTTCGGCTCCGTTTTCAGAGTAAGGACGGGCACACTTACAGAAACAAGCCTGTTTATGCCTTCGCTTGATGCGCGGCCTCATCAATCTTAACAAACTGACCCTGGCAATGATGGGACGGATTCTTCCGGAACGCTCCAAGGCTCCGGAGCGGCCTCGGCAGGATCGGCGGTGCTTCGCGTGCCGCCGTCAAGGGTTCTGAAAGGTCACGCCACTATTCAGTTAGCGGACGTGATTGATCGCCGCTCGTATCGGCTGCCGCTCGTCTGTCACCCACGCCGAATGATTTGTGGCGGGGAGGCGGCGGGCGATGCTTTACTGCGCTCCCTATGCAAAAGCCCGACCCCCCCCCCCCGCCCTCGCTCACACACGCTCCTCTCTCAAATCTGTTTTCCTCTAAGTCCCCCCTTCCCGGTGCCATAAATCGCACCGGCACCTGCCTTACCAAGCTGTATGCACGCGCGCGCACACTTACACGTGCGCACACACACATACACGCTCACACACTCGCATGCAGATGCACGCACACACAAAATGCAAATACAGTACTACGACTGATAGGAGGCTACCTTGAATTACAGTTTTGTTATAATTTAATCCGGGGAAGTTTTGCCTGGACTATAAAAAAAAAAAAAAAATACTTTTCCCTTTTCTACAGATGAATACTTCCAGAAGGTTCAGTTAGAGGACCTCAGGTAGAGTTCCAGAAGCGGTGTTATTGAATGAAAGGGGGGACCCAGAAGCTGCCCTATTGTTCTTCTCAGACGCACTGCGAGCATCAGACGGGTTAAACCCTCTTTAATCCTTAACCGCTTCTCTGCTAATCAGCGCTATCAGCCGCCTGCAGAAATCGTAGCTGGTTAACTGGCGTTTGTTCATTGGAGATTGTTCATATGAGCATGTTAATCGGGGCTCATTGATCTGGACTTGTTAGGGCGCCCAAGGCAAAGGCCTCAATGGGAAAAGCTTCTATGCTGTGACTCTTAATTTGTCGCTTGAAACAATCGCAGGGCTGGAATTGCATGGCTGCCACGCGGCCTGTCGTACGGTAAACCATGTCTCACGGTCAGGGGAGGTTGTAGGAAGGCTCAGGAGGCAGGATTTCAGCAGAACTGATATTATTTCTAAATTTTCTTCCAGCAGCTGGTGTTACAGTGATTAAATATTTACAGTGACTTTGGCAGAAACAAAACAAAAAAAGAAAACAATTATTTACAATTGTTCAGACTTGACTTATTCTATTCCGAAGTTGCACTCACTGCACAACATGTATCTCGCGGCGATAACTCACAGCAGTTATACAGTCCTGCCCCCCTGCCAGTCCCGCACCGACTAGTTTTTAAACTCTTCGGCCTCTCGCTAAAGTGGAGAGACAAACCACATTCAAATTCCCGCAGGGGAATTATAAGCGATGTTTATCCCCCCCGCTAAACACAATAGGCGAACTTATTCCTATAACAATGCGCGTGCCCTGGCGCGCCGTTTGCGAGTGGGAAACCAGATGCGAAGATGAATCGACAAACAGATTTGAGTAATGAATGGAAAGCAGTTCACATTTAAACTGCGTTTGTACAATTATCTCGGCTGTTCCAAGCCATGTGAATTAATTGTGCACTTATTAATTTACATATCCATGCAACAGTCGTGAGAGAAAAGATGTACAGAGAATTATGAGAGTTCGTGAAAGTTTATTTTTAAGGTTGGAAATTGTCCTGGAGTGAAAAATGCGGAAGTGGCAGGTTTGAGCGCGTCGCTGCTTAAAGGCGCTTATGGTCATATGCGCTTCAGCATAATGAGCACATAAATACGCGCTCGTGATAATATGCGCCCGCATCGTTATCCCACGGCCATTGCTGTAAATGCGCTACATTTTGGCCTGAATGCTCTTAAAAAAAATTACTACTAGCACGGCCATTTGTGACCTGCCAGGCTTGCATTCCCACACTTTCCTGTTAAGCTTACAATCATTCTCATTAACGATAAACCTGTATTCCTACATTGACCGAGCAGACGTGTGTCCATGAAAGAAATCCTTCAATTAAGCTTTTCAGAATCCTTGTTGTGTTGTGTTTTCTTTTTTATTCCACTCGTTACGTGAGTGTATTTAGTAATGTTCATGAAAAAAAACTGAAGGTGTTTCTTCAGTGATCAGCTTGGCAACAGATAAGCATCAGCAAGCTAGCTAACTACTAAGCTAATGTTCCTACCAAGTATATATGTAAATTTAGGCTTAAATAGGAGTAAATATGTCTTAATATACCGCCATTCACAAACAATGAGAAAACAGGAGCTGTCATTTTTGTTTTATGGTCTAAACGGACAGTTTTGGTACAGAAAGTTTTACAGTGGTTTGTTCCTTTCTCTTGTGACTTTTGATTGTATGAAAGGGATGAGCGCTTTCACAAGGTGCTTTCTGACCTTGGTGCTCTCGTGTCGAATGTGATTTTGGCCTTACTGCCTTCTGTTCTGGCCTCCGTGCCCCGTGCAATTTTAGCTTCGCCAGGGCCGAAGTGGCCTTGCCCTGACGATGATGAAATCTGTGACCCGTGAAGAGTTTCCTCTCTCTTCATCTCCTCTCCTTTCCTCTGATGCTTATACAAACCCCAGGCACCCCGAAAGGGGATGGGGCGCCACCACATCCCCAGCTTTACTGATGAGCCTCCCAAGAAATGAGCCGTTTGCTCTGATCTGCTGAAGCCGCTGAACGCTGCTCCTGCGTTAAGCTGTCTTTTCTCTGGTTTTATTTTTTGGGCGCTAATGAGATTAATTAGCTGCTGCTCATTAGTGCGGAGCTCCCAGTGGATCTCGGTGGAACTTTTCCGTAGCTGGTGGTGCAGAGCGCCTTTCAGCCATGTCCAGTATGGTTGTCACTCATTTTTTTGTGTGAGATTTCCTTCAAATGCCCTAACAATGCGCTCTCTGCCAGAGCTGACCTGCAGTAAACATACACACACACAGAGTGAGCGCCGTTTACATGAGCAGTGGACGTGGCCTTGCTTTGTGTGCTGGACTGCCTGTTGGCTGATGCTCGTTTGGAATTCTTCCTGATGTCTGTGTCTTTGATGGACGTATAGTTCAGGTTCTAGAGCTGTGTTTATTGAGCCTTCAGAGATCTATCCCAAAGCAGGTTTCAGACCGCTGTCTTCGAGGCCAGAGGAAGACTCTGCTCACTCTTTTACTCCAGGACTTTACTCCAATCCGCCTTGTTTTGCCCTAGCCATTCACTTTTGTCCCAATACTCTGAAACAGGGTTGCTTCACTCATTGAATGGCATTGTTGTTATATAGTTCAATGTCTGTTTAAAAAACCACATGAAAAAAAAAAATGCAGACAGTCAATTGTGCCTTATAGTCATTGTTTAAATTGAAATACAGATTTGATTTTAGTAGGCTACAGAGGAAAAACAACCAATTTAACTGTGTACAGTTAATTATGTCTTATTTTATATTATGTTGTATATTGTTTAACTAATATTTGAGTGAAAATGTCATGCTTGTCACACAGAGAGAGCAGAGAGGAGCTAATTAGCACTGGTAATCAAAACACTCTCTTTCTCTCACTGATATATATATATATATATATATATATAATGTCCATGCATGGAGTCTAGCTGTGTCTAAATTGTAAATAAATGGACTGCATTTATATAGCGCTTTTATCCAAAGTGCTTTACAATTGATGCCTCTCATTCGCCAGAGCAGTTAGGGGTTAGGTGTCTTGCTCAAGGGCACTTCGACACACCCAGGGCGGGGTTTGAACCGGCAACCCTCCGACTGCCAGACAATCGGTCTTACCTCCTGAGCTATGTCGCCCCTCCATTTCTGTTTATGTATCTCTGTCTCTAGGTATGAAAGGCTTATGCGTTAGTCCAGGGCAGCCCTTGTTCTTCATCGTCGATGGCAGACAGAAGTGCGTTTTGTTGGCGTGTAGTGGAGTGTGAGTGGCTTTGTAGAGGAGCCTGACTGGCCCCGCAGTACCACAGAGACTCCCGACACGGAGCGGCGGGTCATAGCGGTTTAGCTTCGCCGGCGCGTTGGAGCTACGCCCGAGGGCTGCTGCCCCGCAGATCAGTCCGCATTGCGGTTTAAACCCAGACACGCGCACGCGCATAAACAGGCGGTCAGATGCGACTCTGTATCTGACGTTACCTGAAAGGAGCTGATTCAATGAAAGTTCTAGTAAGGGTGCTTCGTTTTTCTCTTCCTCTTCTTTTTGTTACTTCTTTCTTTAGTTTGTACTCCCACCATTTATTATTTCTTTCTTGTGCTTTATCTTTTTCCTCATCCTCTATTTCATTTTCTCGGTTACGCTGTCCCTCTCTCTCTTCGTTTCTCTCTGTCGTTCTCTGTTGTCCTCCCTCTTTCCGTGACTCTCTCTGTTAGCGATGTGACTCAGGTCTTGCTAGCTGCAGCTGTGGGCCGGGGGCTGAATGGTGTAAGTGACAGATGCCTTAATTGAACTTTGCTTAATGGCAGATTTCCTCCATTCCTCACCTCTCCTCTTTCATTTGTCACAATCGCTTCCCCGGAGGGGGGCAGTTTTGTGCCTAATTTACTACCCGGGAGTCCTGACATGGCTGGTGAAAGAGTGGGGGGGTGGGGGCGGTCGAGGTCGGGAGGGGGGAACGTTCGGGCGGGGCTGCGAAATTGATGCTTGCGCAGCGAGTGTTTATTGTTGGTGTGGACGATGAGTGTTCTTGGCTAGTGGGGATTTTCAGTGAGGATGAAGAGCGTTCATGTTCAGTCTGGGCTATTTGTGTGAATCATTAGTGTGGATGGTGAGTGTCGAACTGTTGGTGCGGACGGTGAATGTTGATGGCTACTCTGGATTGTCAGCGTGGATGAAGAGGGTAGATAATCACTTTGGGCTATTTGTGTAAATCATTAGTGTAGATGGTGAGTGTTGATTGTTAGTGTGGATGAGGAGCATAAGTGGTGAGTGTTTCTGATTAGCCTGAATGGTGAGTGTTCATTGTTAGTGTTGTTTGTTAGTGTAGATGGTGAGTGTAAGCCTGCTGTAATGTCCTCCCGCACATCAAACATTCACCCTCACTCCACTAGAGGGAACAAATACATAAACACGTGAAGAATAAATTCACAACTGAATCGGCCTTTGAGAATCGGTCTAGGTAATACCAGCTCTGGATGATGAGCGAACGTCCTGTAACGACGGTTATAAAAGTCGTGGCACAGTGTGATAATCATAATCATCGCGCTCTAATGCCGCTCGCGAGACGGAGCCTCACGCTGTTCCGCGAGGCTTCGCTCCAGAACCCCCCCCCCCCGCGTCCAAATAAAACTTCCTGGAGGAACGTGGCATTTCAAACCGCTGATTAGCCTCGCGTTTTAAGCTATCGAATAACCGTAATAAAACTAGCGCGCGTAACGTTTTCCGGAAAAAACCTCGGGGGAGGCGAGCGTGCTTTAATTAACAGACGAGTGCTCTGGCTGTCTTTGCAGGAGCATTCAGATGCGGCTTCTGTTCTCCGCTGGGAAAAACCCTCAGTTCGGATTGGGCTTTACGATAAAGCGCACTGCCACGGAAAACATAAAAAAAGGTTATTTGCGTATTGATGAGAAGGAAAGGTAGAAAGACGGAGGAAACGAATGAGAGGAACAAAGGGAAGGAGGGTTAGTTCCACTCCGCCTGAGCTCGGTCTGGGATGCAGTCGGAGCAGAGCCGGGTTCGGGGGATTTGGTGTGCGGGGCTGGGCATGGCCGGCGGTGAGGACGTTCCTGCACGTGCTCCCGGCTGAACGAAGAGGCCGTGGGGAACCCTGTCCAGGTTTTTGGGGTCTGGGTTTATGAGCTGGCTCGCAGTTGCCCCTGGCTGTTGAAATACCCCCCTGTAGTCATCAGTGGTAATAATGGCTGAAATGAGAGCCGAGGGCTGTGCTGGGGGTGATGTTGGGTGACGGTTGTGTGGTGACGTGTCATCAGTGTGCGCCTTGTTTGGCCCTGTGGGGGGCCCCACACAGGAACCTTTCCAAATGTCCTCCAAATGTAGGATCTAAATGTGTTTCCCTAGGGACCTGACCCACAGGAGCCAGATACACTCCCTGCCTCCGACTTTCTAAAGAATTCATTTTCCTTCTCGTGCAGAGAGGATTTCTCCTATTTTTGGGCTCCTGTAGCTATGGTAACCAAGGAAAAGTCTCACATTATCACTTCCCCCAAACCACAAAATTTTTGCGGAGAATTTGCAGAATTCTGGAATGATATGGGATGCTTTGGAATGACTGAGGGAGTTTGGGAATTTTGGGAACTCCTGAAGTGAGTTTTGTTTGCATGGCTAAAATATTCTGTATTGTTATCTTGCTGTGTATTAAGTTTGAACATTTTTTGAAAAGTACTTGTGAGATGACATGAATAAGACGGGTATTTTGAGTGAATACTTGCGCATTTGCTCCAGGTGAGCAGCAGTTAGCATGTTTGACGACCTTCACATTTCTGCGATGAAAGAGAACAGTCAAGCGACAAATTAGTTTGTTTTTGAGGACAGTTTTTCAAAGAATTTCAAACTTTTCTTCCTTATTTGCCGTGAGCAAACCGTCTGTTTACTTTAATGTTGTCACGTTTAATAAGCCATTTTTAATTAATAAGCAGTTAGATTTTCATTTCACTGTTTTCTTTAACTGTGTAAACAGGACAGATTATTCGGTCATTAAAACCAAACCATCTGGAAGAAGAGGTTCATTCTGGGGGCCTGAAACTCCAGAAGCAGTGCTCTTCAGTACTCATTTCTTGGCCAGGAGAAAGTGTGGAAAGCAATTAGAGTTCAGAAAACGGCTTTCAAAATGTAGTGATATAAATACACATGCTAACAGAGGTGGAAACTGGATTAAGTTTGCTTTTCTAATAGTCACCTCTTTATAATATTTAACTGTGAGGTATAAAGAGACTGCTCTTTATCAAATTTAAACGTGCCGAGAACTTTCATTTTCATTTGAAAATAACCAACCTCTCACTGTTTGGAACGTAAACCATTATTAATGCTTAACAAAACATTAAGGGCAGCCTGTTACTTCTCAAAAAATCGACATTGCAGATTTTTGGCCTGAGTTTAAATGTTTGTAAGTGTGGGATTTAAGGAGGCCTTGGTTTAGCAGGTTGAGAAGCTGTGCGCGGCAGTCCGCTCAGTACAGCTGTGGTGTTAAACATCCTTCGCACTGTGTGTCGTTGCCTTGCAAAGTATAATATAATACAATGTTCAGTGCATTTAAAAACTCATTAATGATTCACAACTATTACAATAAAAATAATGAAAAACAAGACTGAAGGAATGGACATTGAAGTTCAATTAAAGCGGTGGGTGACCTGCTTGAGTCTGCCTTTGATTAGTATTTTCTCCTGTATGAGCTCTCATGGGTCACTACCCTCCAGAAAGGGCCTTTGTATAATTTAGGCAGAGGCCTTGCTGGCAGGCCTTAAACTAATGTGTCTAATTAAAACCTGATTCACCGGGAAAATCCATTATCAGCCCTGTGACGTTTGTGATTTATTAAATAGATATGCTCTTAATATGCTCTTCGAGGCACTCATCAGTGAGCTCGCTTAAAAGAAAAAAGTCATGGTGCTGATGCCTAGTCAGGCTTATAATGTGTTTACGCCATCGCTTTCGGTCTCCGCGCATGATTTATGGGCTGCCCATAGAGCATATTCAAGCAAATGCTGTTTTACAGCTTATTAAAGTGTAATTCCTGTGTGTACAGTATTGAGAGCGAGAGCGAGAGAGAGAGCGAGAGAGAGGTTTTATGCCTTTGTGTAGAGTTTTACGAGTGAGAGAGTGTTTGTGTCTGTGTGTAGAGTTTTGTCAGTGAGTGATTGTTTGTTTCTGTATGTAGTTTTGTCTGTCAGTGAGTGGCTGAGAGAGAGAGAGAGCTTTGGCAACACATATATTAAAATATGTCATGGCAATAAAACATTTTAATTGAATTGAGAGTGAAGTTGTGTTTGCGCCTGTGTATAGAGTCTTTTTTTACTGAGTCTGAGAGAGGGAGAGAGAGGTTGTGTTCGTGCCTGTGTGTAGAGTTTTGTTAGTGAGAGAGAGAGGGAGAGAGAGGTTGTGTTCGTGCCTGTGTGTAGAGTTTTGTTAGTGAGAGAGAGGTTGTGTTCGTGCCTGTGTGTAGAGTTTTGTTAGTGAGAGAGAGGTTGTGTTCCTGCAGTGTGTGTAGAGTTTTGTTAGTGAGAGAGAGGTTGTGTTCGTGCCTGTGTGTAGAGTTTTGTTAGTGAGAGAGAGGTTGTGTTCCTGCAGTGTGTGTAGAGTTTTGTTAGTGAGAGAGAGGTTGTGTTCGTGCCTGTGTGTAGAGTTTTGTTAGTGAGAGAGAGGTTGTGTTCGTGCCTGTGTGTAGAGTTTTGTTAGTGAGAGAGAGGTTGTGTTCGTGTCTGTGTGTAGAGTTTTGTTAGTGAGTGAGAGGTTGTGTTCGTGCCTGTGTGTAGAGTTTTGTTAGTGAGAGAGAGGTTGTGTTCGTGCCTGTGTGTAGAGTTTTGTTAGTGAGAGAGAGGTTGTGTTCCTGCAGTGTGTGTAGAGTTTTGTTAGTGAGAGAGAGGTTGTGTTCGTGCCTGTGTGTAGAGTTTTGTTAGTGAGAGAGAGGTTGTGTTCCTGCAGTGTGTGTAGAGTTTTGTTAGTGAGAGAGAGGTTGTGTTCCTGCAGTGTGTGTAGAGTTTTGTTAGTGAGAGAGAGGTTGTGTTCGTGCCTGTGTGTAGAGTTTTGTTAGTGAGAGAGAGGTTGTGTTCCTGCCTGTGTGTAGAGTTTTGTTAGTGAGAGAGAGGTTGTGTTCCTGCCTGTGTGTAGAGTTTTGTTAGTGAGAGAGAGGTTGTGTTCGTGCCTGTGTGTAGAGTTTTGTTAGTGAGAGAGAGGTTGTGTTCCTGCAGTGTGTGTAGAGTTTTGTTAGTGAGTGAGAGGGAAAGAGGTTGTGTGTAAAGGATCATGTTTGATTTTTGGTTGGTGGTGCAATTTTTCTCTGCAGGTGTGCTCCTCTCTTCATCTGGCCCTTTGATTACCATAGAAACAGGTGGTCACCTGAGTCACTGTGGCACTCACATGCATGGGCATACACACACACACATACACACGCACACACACGCGCACACACAGGCACCTGTTAGGTAATGAGAACATGGAGGGCCAGTGTGCTCTGTGTGTTACAGCCAATTACCCCAGCTTAATTGTCCCAATTAGCCCATTAGTTGCATTTAATCTAACACTGATGAATTTCCCATAATGCATTGCAGTAACATATTTGAGAGCCATGTACTGTAGATCAGTCTTCAGTGATGTCATGGTGATGCACAAAAACACCCCTAAAAAACTCATGTGCGCACACACACATGCTGTCTCGCTCTCACACACATACACTGTCTCACACACACACACACACACACACACACACACACACACACAGTCTCTCTGCCTCTCTCTCCCACAAACATAGGATCCTGTACTCACATCACATGCTGTTCCACACACATCACACACGGTCTCACACCCACATGTACAAAAACACAGCACACACTGTCTCTCTCTCACACAAACAGACACTCAGATACGCACACACATCACAGACTGTCTCACACACTCCACACACTGTCTCTCTCTCACACATGCCACACACGCTGTCTCTCTCTCTTTCTCACAAACACAGTCACACTGGGAGCTGTGATACTTGTCGGTCTGGGTGATTCCTCCTTCACTGTCAGTGTGAAATGTTCCTTTTCCTTCTGTTGGTTTCGTCGTGTACCTGCGAGAGCTGGGACCGTTTGTGCGTAACCTGTTCCGTGGCACGTCCACGTCCGGATTGGTCCCCATCCTGTGAGTGCTGCATCACCAAGCATTTGATAGGACCATTGGTTTTTCTTTCATTTTTTGGGGGGAAAGTGTGGCGCATGTGTAATTTTGTGGAGACAGCAGACGAAGGCTGGGGGTGGGGGGAGGTAAGGGGGGGGGGGGGGTTAGAGGATTGCTTCTCCTGTAGATGTTTAATTGTAAACAAAGAAAGCTGGTGCACAGCAGTAGCAGACTCCAGGGGACTGATCTCAGAACTGTCTGGTGGCTGTTTTTGCATACAGATGGACAGTGGACAGAAGAGCAGGAAACTCCTCAAACTCGAAAGCCATCTCGTAGCACCAGAACAGATGAGGAGGCCATTTTGCCTGTCTGCGCTCATGATGTACCAGCAGTATTGTGCAGGGATGTCCAAACTATGACCGAGGAAACTCAATCCACATAAAGGGTGGCAATTAAAAAAGGGTGGCAATTAAAATGTGATGCGAATGAGGAACAGACTAGCTCAAATGACCAGACCGGAGTGTATCCAGCACTGCATGGAGTATGGTCATGTGCACCCACAGCATCTGTCTCTGCTACATGACCCGACCAAACCCTTCCGCGCACGGTCAGCTCTGTGGTTAAAAAAAAAAAAGAAGAAAAGAAAATAAAAAAACAGGGTTCTCTCATGGTCCAGTGCATTTTTAAATATTTTTTTTTCTCTGTGATTCGGTTTGAAGCTGACGGGTTTTTCCCGTTTGCTTCTTAACGATCGGACCCGTGTGTCAGGAGCCGCGTCCGCCAGCCCGCTCCGCCACGCTCCCGCCGCTCGTTTGTGCCGTGTCAGAAAACGGCCGCGGCTTCACACTCAGCCTCCCGCTCGGTTTTTTATTTTTATTTTTTTTTAAATATTATTATTTTTTAACCGTCGTGTGTCTGGTTTGATTAGTGCCAGGCTCTTTGTGGTGGGGCCGGATCTGTTTGTTCTGGATCTGTCAGGTTCGGGGGGGATTAAAATGAGTTTTTTTTAAACATGACGGGAGAGGGTAGGAAGCAAGCGGGTGGTGGAGCGAGCGGGGTAGAGGGGAGTTTGGTTGGAGGACGCTGACAGGAAGAACATTTATTTATGTATTTCTGTGATCATGTTCGCAGTAATTGGGTCAGGATTCATCTGAGAGAAGAAAGGTCTGACACATTTGTGTTACTGGTATGACACCCTGTCCTATCAGTCTTATGTTTTATTTATTATGCAACATGATTGTGTATATAAAGCAATAAATAGTATAATGTACTGATAGGTTTTACATATTTGGTTTCAGATGATGCAGTAGTGTTGGCTTAGTATGAGGCTGCCCTTCTGAGCTACCTATGTCAGCAGTGAGATATGGTTTTCTTCCAATCACTCAAGATGACATTAATGACATAACTTTAAGACATGGTAATAATTTCGGAGGAAACTACCAGTAGTTTCATTAATACTATGTCCTGTGTGGTGCACGCGCGCAAACGCATGCATGCACAGTGCAGAAGAAGTCTTCCTTTATGCTGTCTTTTTGCCCTCCCTGCTGGTGTGGTAAATATGTATGATTCCACAGAGCTGTTTCTGCTCTGGTCCTGCCTGAGGTTATTCCACCATGCTAATGGGGAGAGGAGGGAGAGGTGCACTCACACACACACACACACTCACACACACACACACACACACACACACACACACACATATGTGCACTGAATACAAACATTCTTTGTACACACACACTGAATACTCGTATTCTGTACACACACCACACGCGCACTGAATACGTACATTCTGCGCACACACACACGCACACACACACACACACACACACACACACACACACTCAATGCTCACACTGATCTTTCCTCTGAATATTTAATCCCCTCACACACCCTTGTTCTCTCCCCTCAGTGCAGTGATGCTTTTTGCCCGCGGCTGTTCTGCCTGCTCTTCCTAATGTGAAAACATGAGGGGGTGCGGTAGCAATGGAGCGGGGGTGTCTGGGAGAGACCTGCGCCCTCCCTTCACCTTCTTCAAAGGTAGATTTTCCAAGACGGCTGTTTCATCGACTCCCTCATTGACTCCGCGCTCATGATTAAAGGCGTACGATGCAGGAATGTGTAGCCTTGCTGTGAGTTCTGTTTACAGTCAAAGGAGTCTCCTTCTCCATCCTCAACTCCACCCGGTCACCCTTGAGTTCCCGACTGAGTCACATGTGAATTAATTAGAAATTACTGGTAAATTTCTGCCATCAATCCGGACCATGAACCGGACATGTACAAATAATTTGAAAACTGGACATTCCAGTTAAGACCAGACGTCTTTCAACCCTAGCTGGATAGCTAGAGGCAACCCTAATTATAGGTGCAACAGAAAACAAGCCAACCTCACAATGCTTTTCATCCCCTTGGTGAACTTCAGCTGATGCCACAGAGGAAATAGTTCTTGAACAAGCCCGGTCAGCTTGTCTTTTTGCTTCGCTGTATCTGAGCCATTACTGTAGCGAGCTAGCTAGCAACAAACCCTTCACTGCTTTGTAGCCACATCCACGCCTCCCCACACAGAAAAGAGCACCACGCCCAGAACCGTCCCAAACACATTTTAGAATAAGAAACACAGATAAAGGTGCATGAATTCAGCAAAATTGCATCAAGGCAGTTCGCCAGTATCATAGATACACCTTTGCACAGTTATTCTTTAATATTTTCAAGGTAAAAATCCTGCATAGTATGCCTTTAACTTCACATCTTCCTTTCCATCAAAAGTAAAACAAAACTTTCAAAAGATCATCAACCAAACAAAAAGATTAGCCGGATTCAACCAGCTGCAACTATCCGAACTCTGTCCGCAGACGGTCTGAAGGAAGCCCAGTGATTACGCTGAACTTCTCACTGTACCCCCATCACTCCTGCTTCTATCAGCGTGCCCCTCTGAAGTTCCGCCGAGCAGGGAATGCATTTACCCGAAATCTTTCATTCCCTCAGCCGTATCCATCATAAACAAGTGACAAGGAATCGCTTTGCACAAGACAAATGTGTGGCATTTGCACACCTCCTTTTTTTATAATTCATGCATGCCCACAGCTGTGTCTGTGGGGTTTTTTAGACGCCGCTTTTATGTCACGAGGCGATATGAAAGACAAATTTCTGTCTCATGTAAATGTGACGGGCAATAAAGTTTTCTGCAACTGAATTTGAATTATAAGAGCCGGGATCATCTCCGTCACAGTTTCAAACTTGGCATTGAGCCAGTTCCCATAAAAAGGAGAGTTGGGGGAGAGGGAATACGTCCCTGCTGATAACAGCGCCCCCTGCTGGGAGGGGCTTTCCTGGTTCCTCTGCTAGCCTGTTATATACTGTATCTGCACTCTCTCTGAAACTACATTCCTCTACTATCTTCATATACTCTTACCTACACACTCATCTCAACCATACCTTCTTGTTTGTATGTGATGTCACCACTCCTGTCATGCCATATCCATATTTGAGGTCTTCACCAATTCAAAAAGTTGTTCCTGACCAAAATTGGACCTGTGGATTTCCTACCTGAACCCAACGTGAATAAATGAATTGTCAAATAAGAGACCCCAAACCCAAACAGACCCAGGGATGAGGAGACATAGACCCAAACAGGACACATGCGAGGAAAGACCCGCTTTGGTCCCAGGTATTTGGTTTTTGGCGGACCCGTGAGGACCCCTAATCTGTATGGGCTCTGTGTGAAATGGTGGACCCTCGAGGGGGCCCACTCTGCCCAGCGAGTCGCGCACTCCGCTCGTCTCCGGCCCGGCGGTGCGCGTAATGTCCTGGCGCCGAGCCCGGTTTCGCTCCCGCCGAGTCCGCGGGCCGTTCCGCGTCTCTCTGCCCGCCTGAGCCAATTTCCCAGCATGCATCTGCTGTGTCTCGTGTGCCCGCTCGCTCCGACTGCACTTTTCACAGTCTCGGTCAACAGACAGCAGTCACTGCAGCGCAACTCTGCTCCCCGTTCTCCTCTGAAAGACAGCCGTGTTTGGCAGGAAGACACCGCTCGTTAGTGTCTAAGCCACTCATTTCACTCAGCTTGTAGCTGGGAAAGGGCGCTCTGACAGAACCCTGAGTGGGAGAGTGAGTGTGTCAGAGCTGGTGGGGCGCATGGTGGCCATGTCAGTAGAATTGTGCTTCTTTTCATTGCTCTGTATGTTTAGGCCAAAAACACTGTATGCATTACATGCCTGCGCTTGCATCTCGAGGTTCACGGTGAAAAAAGTAATTACGACAGTGGCTTGTGCTGTCTGCATCAGCGACCCATCATGCTGTCAGGTGCATGCATTACGTTACATTCATTTAGCAGACACTCTCCTCCTCAGTGACTTACAGTGCAGAGGAACATCGGTGCATTCATCTGATTAATATGAGTAATAGTCAGACCTGGGTAACAACATTCTCAGACCAGTGAGTATATATTTAACACTAATGCGGATTAACCACGCTAAGTGAAACGCAAAGTAAAAACTCTGAATACATGTACGTTACATAGCGAGCCCTAAGAAGAAAAACCATCAGAAAATACCATAACCTGAACGAGCACGATAGTTGGGAGTGTTAGGGGGGTGGGGATAGGGAAGGAAACGATAGAAAAGGTCTGCTTCTGAAGATGGACACACAGCAAGTGAAGTTATTGTAGTGTGATGAATTGCATTCAGACGTTACATAAGGGATTGACAATGACACACAGAATGAAGAGCACTGTTACCAAACGCGGGCAGTCCAATGCGGGTGGTTTCAGGAGCTCTTCCTCTTGGTTCTGCGCCTGGCAGGGGCATGTCCCTGGTGTGGCCGTTTCCTGGCTCTGTCCGCACGCCTCTGAGACGCCCTTGAAAGGGTTCTGGTTGGTCGGTCTGTTGCCAGCACCGTTATTACTGAACTCAAATGTAGAGGGAACAGCTGCTGAATGTGGAGGAGACACATATGTTTGTGTATACATATACATATATACATTATATATATATAGTGACCTACAGTGTGCTCCATAATAGGGCCAGAAGCCATATTTTATCTTGACCCCCTTCCCCCCATTTCAAGGGGAACCATAATTTTGGGGACATATTAATGTTCTTTTTTTGCATATCCTTGGCAAATAATGAATGCTTGAAATCTGTGACCCATAGACATCACCAGGTGCTGAGTATCTTCTGTAGTGATGCTCTGCCAGGCTGTCTGTAGCTCCTGCTTGTTTTGGGGGCTAGCTGCCTCAATTTTCTATTCAGCATATGAAATGCATGTTCAGTTGGATCCAGTTCAGGTGAATGATTTAGCCAGTCAAGAATGTTCCCGTTTTTGGCTTTGAAAAACTCCTTTGTCGCTTTAGCAGTATGTTTGGGATCATTGTCTTGCTGTTCGGATGAAGCGCCACCCAGTTAGTTTGGAGGAATTTGCTTGAACTTGAGCAGATAAGCTGTGCCTGTCAGCAGTTACATCATCAACTGAGCCAGTACCTGTTGCAGCCACACATTCCCAAACCATAACACCCCCCACCATGTTTCACAGATGAGCAGGGGCTGGGGTTGGGGGGAGGAGGGGGGTGCTTTGGATCTTCTGCAGTACCTTTTGGCCTCCACATGTTGCTTTTTCCAACATTCTGATACAAGTCAATCTTGATCTCATCTTTCCATGGACCATTTTCCAGAACTCTGCAGGCTGCTTTAGGCAGTATTTAGCAAACTGTAACGTGGCCATCCTGTTTTTGTGACTGACTAGTGGTTTGCATCTTGCAGTGTAGCCTCTGCAGTTCTCTCTTTCTTCTTAATGATGTTCCAGCCAGTTGATTTTGATACTCCTAAGGTTTGGCCTCTGTCTCTGACTGTTTCTTTATTTCTCAGCCTCATAATGGCTTCCTTGACTTTCACTGGCACAACTCTTATCCTTCTGTTGACAAACACCAATAACAGACTCCAAAGGCAATCAAAAACAAGAATCAAGACTAGATACTGAAAATTCTCTTATACCCACACTAAGGAAACCGTTGAACACACCTGACTGATCAGAAACACCTGTGAAGCCATTTGTCCCAAACATTATGGTTCTTGGAATGGGGGGGGGGGGCTAAGTATAAAAAGTGCTGTAATACTCCACATTGCGAAGTACAGAGCCAAATCAGAAAAGAATATCTTTGCCCCAAACATTATGGAGCTCCCTGCATATCTGCATAGTATAATATTATCCACTCAGGTCTCAACTACTGGAAAATCAACCCTGCCTGCCGCCCCAATAGTTTCAGTCAACTTATCATAAGGACAATGGAGGTTCTAAGTACGAGCAACAACTCGTCACCGCTGATTGGCATAGTGCTCAATTATAGAATAGCAAATGGGGACTGGGTGATCAAGCACTATTCCAAACAAGAAGACTTGATTAACACGACAATAGCCTGTTTCCCAGATAGGTCTCTGGAAACTGGAGCATCGGACCCCCTATTGATTGGCAGGCTGATTGATTTAGGGAGGCCAGACACCGGCTTTGTTCAATCAAATCACATTATTTTGAATTTACGTTTCTGTTTCCCGCCTCAGAAAGTCTGAAAAGTGTTATTTAAAGCCATTTGTTCCTGATAATGTTGTTCAGTTGACTCCACGAACCCTGTGAGGCAGTCATGCGTGAAAGCTTTGCTAGATCGCACCACTATCTCTGTCATTTCTGTGTATACTTTTCATAAACTTCTTCAACTCTTCATCAAGATTGGAACTGTGTTGTATTTTCTTACCGTAGCAATGTAGCCTAATCTGCTTTTCTGAAATGAGTCCCGCAAACAGAGACACGAGGATGCACGGTATCCAGTGTTTCACGGGCAGCACTTGAATTTAATTATATCAATTTAGCAGAGGCTCTCATCCAGAGAGAATTCCAATGCAAGTGAACATGAGAAAATCCTTCTGAGTCATGTGAGCAACCATGCGAGACTCGGCTAATGAGATTCACAGAGCTGAGAGTGTTAGCGCAACCTCAGTTTAGTTGCTCTTCTTTGTACTTTTTCAAGAGGTTGTAGATCTGCATTTTGAGGCATCCTTGACTGCACATAGTGCTCTAAATGTGGTCTGACAAGTATGCTGTATGACCTCCTTTGATTTGTATTCAGTGTTTTACAGCGTGTTTACCACTTTGGCGCATAGCATCTGGGTCTGAGTAGACTTGGATCAGCTGTTTCACCCGAGTGCCAGCTGGATCATCAGAGCATGGTTAGGGTGTTCCTGCACGCAGCCTTCTTCACTGGATGCGCCCTCTAGTGTTTGCTTTAGGGAACTACAGAAGCGCCGGATCTGGGATTCAATCCAATAACCATCTGGTGTTAACTCCTTGACCACTACAGCATCTCTCACCACTGTAACATAGCACATTGTTGGAAGATGGAGACTTTCTCTCTGCATGTTACAAGATTATTAATATACCTAGAAATGTTACAGATTCTCATTACAGGTGGTATATCCTTGTTTGGGGGAGGTTAATCAAACTTAATTGCATTTCTTTGGTCTGTGTGTCAGAATGCGGAACACTCTGCATGTGCACATTCCAAGCGCACTCTCTGGAGCGGAGCTGCTGACTCACCTCCAGCTGCAGGAGCAGGAAATAATTAAGATTATGCGTGTCCCCCCAACGAGACCGGTTCGGGGCAGGAGCCAAGCGGTTTACCCGAGGCGAGGGGCGGCTTCGGGCGGACGGCTCTAAAGAGTTCATCCGCTGATAATCTGCGGCGCGCCTAATCTTCCCGGCGTCTCACGGGCGACCCCGCCCACGGGGGCCGATTCCTGCGCTGGCCGCCTCTCAGTCCGGATGGCCAATTCCAAAAGTGGGGGACAAAACCCGGGTGCTGTGAGCGGCGGGGGTGGCGGACTGGCTCCGGTTTCGTTTTTGGAGCAGGTGACGCGGCGGATTCTGCGCGGGCCTGGCGGGCCCCGCTAAACAGCCGTGTTAACGAGCGTTCTCCTGACGGGGCTTAAATGAAACACCTGTCTGCTTCCTGCTGAGAATGATGTCCCGTGATTCACTTGGCTCTGTTCGATCCATCTGCACCATTTTGGCTCCGTGACACGTCGCTTTTGTATTCGTTTGAAAGATGTTATGCTCCCTAACATCAGAGGAATTAGACGTGCGTCCTGTAAGTCAAGGACTTAGAGCTGTGGATCTGTACAATAAACACACATTAAACACATTAAAGCCTTCATCGAACTCTTCTTGGTATTCTGTTTAGGCCCGGCTTCAGTGCGTGGATGGGCCCCCTGGTCTGGTTTAAAATCTGGGCCATGCCAGTGCCAAATGTGGCGGTTAGCGCTTGTGAACTGTGGTGTGATGGTTGGCGCTTGTGAACTGTGGTGTAACGGTTAGCGCTTGTGAACTGTGGTGTGATAGTTAGCAAGGGCTGACGTGCTTCAGAGGAGAATGCCTGCTTGTCTGTGCTCTTCTGCAAATAACTGCTGGAGGTTGTATCACATGAATAATATATTTCTATTGGGCATTCTAAAATTTGGGTGAAAAAAGCTTTAAAAAAACAGTATGTATTGGCATTCTTAATGCATAGCCAGTGACCTGAATATTGTTCCGTCACAGTGGGAAAGAAACTGTTACTCTGTGCAGGTGCATATCTGGACATAGTCACAAGTTTTGAAGTATATGAAAAAGGTTTTTTTTTTTTATTTAATTTTTTAAATTTTTTTATACATCCTTACACAGTAAAATGTCCAGAGTCAAATCAACTCTTACTGAGTACATATGGTTCTTCTGTATCCAGAGTTGAAATAACCCTGGGCATTTTGCTGTGGCCAGCCACGTAATTGAAGGCATCTCCTCTTGGTATCGAGCACAAAGGGATAATTAGAAACAAGAAAAGCATATGAAAACGCACAGCTAGAAGTACGACCTTAATGAACGTCTTAAGAGAAGGGACCGTAAGGAGTGTCTTCAGGGAGGTGAAGAGCTTTCCTTTTCTCCATGTGATCAGAGGGCCTTTCATCTTCGCACAATAGTGCCGTTCCATTCTAGCCAGCTATTGAGTCCACACTTAGCTTAATGGCTTTCAATTATCCCATCAACTCGTCCTTCTGTCAGCGCAATTAGCTTGACTGCGAGCGCAAAATGCCTGCGTCGCCGTGGCGATAGGCCGCTGCTCACAGAACACAGCAGAGACTATGTTTCGGTCGGGGGAGGGGGGAGGGAGGGAGGGAGTGACACTGAGTGTGTGATGCTCAACTAATCCCAGTGAGTTCGTCACAGCGTGATCTGTAAAAGGAGGAGTGTGTACCTGTAACGAGCTGGGGCTCGTTAGCTGTGTTTGCAGCCACGGTTCACTGACTCTTAACTGCTCCCCTTGTCTGATTGGCCTTCCTTTCCCTCTCTGAGGAGCTGAGATCCTGATTGAAGATTATCACTGAATGTGTGAAATCTCAAATCCAAGGCTGGCCTGACTCTTTTCTCAAGATGTGTCTTTAGCCAAAATGCTAAGGCTAATTGTTTCCTCTATCAACACATTACCTGTTTGTTGCTATAAGGTTGGTAGAGCAAGAGGTATGGCTGTAGAGCATAAGTACAGATGGGAACCTTTCAATCCTACACGCCAGCTCTGGTCTACTGCAGCAGGGCGACTTGCACCCCCTGCATTCGGGTGAATGGTTCTCGCTCGTCCCTACCACAGAGCTTCTCCACCCTAGCTCTCAAGTGGTGGAGCAAACTCCCTGTTCCTCTATGAACCACTCCCTCATTTCCCATCTCCTGCCATGACCAGAAGACACATCTCTTCAGGCCATATCTGGACTTACTATCACCACTCTGCAGGGCACTCCCAATCTAGGATCACTCTTATCACTTATATACTTCCATTTTGTTCCTGTAGCACTTTCATGTTACACATGTACCTCCTGTACCGCTCATGTTACATGTGCCTCCATCCAGCACTTATACTGCACTTCTATCATTTTCTTTATATTGTAGCTTGTCATGCCTCCTAGTTTGACTTAACATTACTCTCTGACCTAGCCTATTCTTACTGTGTGAACTGGACTTAATGTGTTCATGGCTATGAATAACTGTTACATAATAATTGTGCCTTATTTGTACCTGTACCTCTCTGTACTCTCTGTGCCCTGTGTTCTGTAGTTGTTCCATTGACCTTTGGTATGCACTTATTGTACGTCGCTTTGGATAAAAGCGTCTGCCAAATAGATGTAATGTAATGCAGCCCCCAGGGTCTGACCACAGGCCTGTATGGGGGACTCAGCAGGCCCAGAGTTCAGCTTTCAAAGGCCTTCACATAACAGGGCGTTTTTTGGCCCTCTTTTTCGAAACTGGAGAGAGATGAATATGAATGATTTTAAACATTTCTTGGATAACCAGTACTCGGCAGTACCGCTTTAAAGTGCAACTCTTTGTTTCTTTACTCTCAAAATGCCCACAGTTTTTAATTAAATCATTTTGGCATAAATATTTCATTTTTTCCTGGTGCCAGGAGCTCAATTTTGAGTTTGAAAAAGATGCCGTTTATGTAGAGCTTTGTTTAAATGAAAGTGCCGGAAAGAAAGCAAGTAAAAGCTTTCAGTTTAGGAAGTGTGAGAACAAGAAGAGGGTGGCCAGGGGATATTGGACCTTTTTGCCCACTGCTGCATGCTGTGCTCACACTCACTTTGGGGAGCTTTCCAGTTTCCACCCGCATGCTTCCAAGCTCATCTTAAGCCAAGAAAGATTTCCATTCATTTATAAATAGCATGTTTTGTGCCTTTTTGCGAATATATCTGGACTCTTTGTGCAGGTGTGCTTGCAGGTTTGTGCCTTCAGATGCTAATGTGTCCTGGGAGATGCCAGGGACTGGAGCTGTGGATAGGGCTGCTTTTAATGCACAGGTGATCAGTGTCTTTGGCAGATGATTTAGCAGAGTTGGTCGATGCAGACAGGCAGGCCTGAGCCATTTTGGTGTGTGTGTGTGTGCGTGCATGCATAATGTGCTTATATACATGTGTTTATCTTCTGTTTGTGCATAGTTCTGTTGGGGGTTTGCGTGCGTGTCTGTGTGAGTCTGTGCCTCTGAGTGTGTGTCTATTCTTGTGAAAGAAAAAATTCTGCTACTCTTTGTAACAACTTGGCAGGCTAGTGCTAAGTATCACTCAGCAATGAGTTATTGAGGTACTACAATAATATTGCCTACTCTTCTTGGCTAGTTAACACCCTGCTTTGTGCAGATATCAAAATATTGCTAATGGTAATTTGCAACTTGTTTAATCAGGGTTGGCATCGGTATATAGATATAGCAGTATTAAAAAACTGGCTATAGAAAATAAGCATTTGGCAGGCTTTGGTACCAAACCTTGGTAAGATACATTTGAAAAGCTATTTAGTAAAGCTGCTAGTAAAAATGTAATGACACTCCTGAAGGTCCCAATGTGTTTTCACTCAAAGATGTTGCTAACCAGAATGTACATCATATAGAAAAACAATTTTGTTCTGAATTTTATGGAAAAATGGCTTTTTTAAAAGGTCAGTCTGCTGGGTTTTACTTCTTTCCAAAGAGAAAATTAGAGAAAGAGAGAGAAAAATTTAAAAGGTGTAATTCTGGTTTGCTTAGTACTGCTGATTTGTCTAAGGCAATTGACCACCTGAAAGGGACCATTGGCTATGCCCCACCTGGGACTTGAACCTGCAGCCTCTCAGAAGTGTGTGTATCGATGTCGACCATAGGTCGGGACAAAGAGCATGATGAAAATGACAAGATAAAATTATAGTACAGTGTCTGCAAGTTGTAGTCAGGTTGTTGCTGGATATCTGTTGATGGAATAATTTTAAGATGTGACAGTACACAGGCATTCAGTAAGACAATAATGTGGAGAACTAGCTGGGATGCTAGCTAGCTAGAGAGCTAGGCTGTCAATTTGTCAGTCGTATATGAAAATGTGATGGGTGTTCAAATTCATGAGTTTACTCAATTCCTCAAGGTAATCAAAAAAAATGTCTAACCTATCAATCCTATCTGATAAATATGCATGAGGAGGAATGTGTAGAATGGCCCTAGTGTCATATCAATTCGTTTTTCACAAAATAGATTTTTTGTCACGTTTTCTTTTTCATCAGCATGTTTCCTCCTAGGCATCGCTAATCAATCGTTCCAAAAGATACGATTTGTTTAGTCTCTCTGCGAAACAGCTTACTTGCGACAATGTTTAAAAAAAAAAAAATCCATCCATTCCCATTCAATCCAGAATACTTCTCGGTCTGCACATTCTTAATGACCCACCAAGCTGGCGCTCTCCGCCCACTCGGCCTCTCAGGCCGGCGAGTCGATAATTGAGTCTGCTCAGCGGGTCTGTGAACGCCAGCGGCAGGTGGAGGTGTTGGAGTGACAGAGCCCCTGATTCAGGTGGCCGGTGGACCCCAGCCACAGCCGAATCTCTGGCTGCTTGTCTCCTCCGAGTCAGGAGCTGTGAAACAGCCCTCCCTGGAGGCACGGTGCACACACCATATACTGTTTGTTTATTTATATATTTATCCCAGCCAATTACCCGGGCCTAATTCCGTCTGTTTACTTAATTAGCTGTATGCTCTTAGACTGAAGCAATTCCCCAAAATTGCACCGGTAAAATAAATTGTTCAAGGAACACTTTCCTCCTGGTTCTCTATTATATTTATAAACGTGTTAAGAAAGACGAGCCAGACGGGTTAAATGACTGGGGCCTATCAAGTTGTAAAGATCGGGGGCCGGAGCCACTTTTTTCCTGCCACTTTTGATTGCCCTGACCGCCAATCAGAAAGCTGGTTTACATAGTAACTGTCGCTAACCGCCATTGACTCTGTCAAGCTTTCACTTTAAATCAGGGGCTTGGGAAACTGTGGTGTAATAAGAAGTGGCGCTTTGGAGGAGAGCCCATGCTGGTGCGCATTCCTCCAGACTGATGGCGGAGCTCGCGATTGAGTGTTGCCGCGTGAACGAGATCAGGCGTTCAAAACTGAGAAGATAATGTGGAAAAAGACAATTTTTTTATTTTTTCAATTCACGTATTGTTTAAACATTCTACAGAATAAACGTGTAGGAAACTGACGTACTGTTTGTTGTGTGGCCTCTGTGTACACAGACACATATAGGTATTGTGAAATTTTCAGTGAATCTGGTTACATAATATACCGTTTGAAAGAGTTAAAACTCTCTATTAACTAAAATTAAATACCAATGTTTTAGCCATGGTTCCTTATTTTGTAATGTAAGGAGGCAAAACAGGCTTAGGGTCCTTACTTTCTATGTGTTTTGGAAATACACAGACAACACAAATCAAGGTAGCCTGTTTCCTTACCTTGGCAAGGGTCCAGAAAACAAAATCCATGGTAGTTTTCAGTCCCAAAAACGTGCTAAATCAGAGAAACATTGACAGAATGTTTACTAAGCAATTTTCCTGATTATTAATAATTTATCATTATGGTCCATTTCGCTGTTGCTTACACACTGAGTACTGTGTACATACAAAATGTTACTGCCTGAATACAGTATATATATAAAATATAAATATATATGGATATATTTATATATACTACAGAACACAGATATGTGTTTGTATTAATTGTTTCATGTTTTGTTAGTGTTGAAAAAATGCATTTGTTTACAATCAAATAGGATGTAAGGTTTGCTTTTGCACTAGGGGTTCGGTTGCCATGGCTAACTGGTGGGATACTGTTCTCTTGGAAATACCCAGAGGGGCATGGATTTTGCTTTACCATTCTAAATCCAGCCATCTTTACAGTCTAAAGAGGAGGATGTTTCATCAATAGCCAATATTTCTCTCTGTTAGAGGAGAAAGGTCTGGCTCGAGGAAGGTTCACCAGGAATTAGACCGTAAGCTCTGTTCTAATTGGCTCCGGTTACTCTCATCAGTTATTTTCTCAGACTGATCTGAGGTCAGCCTTTGCAGTGAAACTGTGGTCTTGTCCTGGTAGAAGGACAGTGCAGCCATCCCACTGTACTCCGGGATAGTAATGGGTCGAAGTGCGTATGCTGATTATGAGAACTCTGTGAGGAACATCAGCTTGGCTTTTGTTATGTGGTGGCTACGAGCATCCTTCCTGAGTTTGAGTATCATGGCAAGACAAACACGCCGAACCCAGAGTGTGTGCATTCGCACCTGCACGGGGAAGCCAGGTGAGGGTCCGCGTACAAGATCACGTGTGGGGAAAATCCCTTCGCTTTCAGGGGCAGGGGATAACGCACAAACAGGGCTCTAGCGATGCCTACTGTAGCCTTCTCTGGGGAATCTAACATGGACAGAGAGAGAAGGAGCAGAGGGAACAAAGTGTGCGTGAAACAGAGAGATGGAGCGATACGGAGTAAGACAAGGGGAGAGGGTAAGAGAGCAGGCCACCCTGACAGATCAGATGAACGACGCGGCAGAGTATTAGAACGCGGAATCTTTCAAAGGGCAAAGGTCAAAACAGAAAAAAAGTGCTGACAATAAGAGACCTCGTTCAGGCGTTAACACTGAGATGAGTAGTTGTTAATTAATGGGCTTTTGTGCCCAGAGAGAGGAGACTGATATGATTCAGACTGTGCTGCTGCACAGTGATACAGTCTGTCGGGTCAGAGAACGGTCAGCGATATGCACTGGTCACGCTAGCCAATGGGAATGCTGCGTCTGTAGAACGCAGGACATTTAAAAACATTAAAAACATGTTGTTTTGATAAAAATGACTATTTTGCCATAATATGCTGACTCGCATAATAGTACAATAAATATATCTTTCATAATTTTATTATGGCATAAAATAAGCGGAATGAAATAAGCTACAAATAATGTTTTGGTGTTCTAATCAAAAACAGACTAATATTTAAAAACCCTAGGAGTGATTTCTGTTTTAATTTGCTCATGTTGAGCAAGCTAACTAGAGCGTGACATTTCGTTTTCGACTTCACATTCAAATTAAGCGCTTTCTCTTTGATTGTTGCAGTGCTACCAACGGCTGTGCAAATAAACAACACAATAAACAACACAAATGTGAGACACCGAAAGTCGATTGGCTCAAAGAAACAGGAGTAATGGTTTTGTTGTGGTTCAAGTCTGGGAAATCACCTGCTGTAATCCTAAAAGACCTCAGAATATTTCTGCTGTGCTTTTTGTCTTTGCATTTTGTCTTTATTTTTCTGCATAAAAAACTCTGAATCCTGCTTTGACCCGACCCCCTATGATATGAAGCAGTGCAGATGTGGGAAATCTGTTCTGGAACATAAAGACCATTAATTTCATCTTGGTGAACTTCCATAGCTTAATTTGCTATGTAACCTTCATATATGTTATAATACCACTACTACTACTAATAATGATAATATTACCCATATAAGTCAGGTGTATTTGGCAATATTTACTGAGGAGTTTCTGTTTGAGCACCCTGCACGTGGGTGCAGTAATGGTCTACAGTGTATTTGGCAAATGGCATATATATATACGTAGTAAAGACAGCTGTAGGGACAGAGATGTGAGACTCATGAAAGCGGGAGAGTCGATCGCCCTTCACATTTCCTGCCAGCCCGCCGTCATTTTCTTTCCATTAAACTTGAAAGCGCTTCAGCGGGAACCTGGCCGCATCTCAGCAGGCTGCTTCTGCACCGCCAAGATTGACTGGCTGATGAGGTCACTGGGCCATTGTATGTGGGCTTCATAGAAAAAAAGAGAGAGAGAGAGAGAGAGAACCGGGGAGAAAAAGAAGGCAGTTTGATTCAAGACAAGCCAGTCACATCTCCACGCTATTAATAGCCGGAGGAAAAATGACAGATTAATCTTCCCTCTTGTAAATGAACGTCATAAATGCAACACTTAAACAGCAATTAAAATGGCACAAGATTGACTGGTAATGAGCTGGGAAACCGCTGATCGGAGTAGGACAGTGAAGGCGTCGGATAGCCGGAGCGCTCTATTGATCAGCGACTGTCGCTCCCCGCGTGGGCCAGCCCCCCGAAAAGGCATCTTTGTCTGTATCTCATGTCTTGCGGAACCTCAGCGCCGAACCGCCCAGTCGGTATCGCAACACCCCGTTATCTTTCGGCCTTAGAGTGGAGCGCCATTATGAAGACAAATACGTTGTTGTTGTTACATACGCGTTCTCCCGCTGTCAGCGCGTTTGACGGGGAGACCGAGCTACGGAGTCACGCTGTGCGAATCAGAAGGGACGGGCAAGGGGGTGGACCAAGTGATTTTTACAGTGCTGTACAGGAGCAAAATGGCTTTTTAAAACCCGGGGTGAACTGGACCTTTTCAAATATTCATTACTTGATCTTTAATTATTCAGCCCTATTCCCTCCAGAATAGAACATGTTGCTCTTTCGATAAATTGCCGCCCACCTTAGCTGACAGTTCGACTCGTGGGACGCAGTCGCTCGTTGGGGCGGGGCGCGGAGATGTGACCTTGGAAACGGGCTCCTGGGGAAGGCCGTGGCGATTAGACAGACACCGGCAGTGGGAATCGCACTTCACTCCGCCCTGTCTCACGAGAAGGAAATATATTACGCAGCTAAACACGGTAAATCTCTGAAAGGCTGCACGAGTCAGTGGTTGGGGGAGCTGGGTGTGTAAGTATGGCGGCTGCAGGTTCAAATCTTGGCTATGGCACGACTTCTGTGCCCTCATTTAAGATGCCATACTTTTGCTTTACCTGAGACACTGTGAATGCAGGATGTAAGGAGAGCAAATGGTCTGGTGACATGACTAATGAAAATAACAGTCTTCACTCCCTCAGATAATCTGACCATCTGTAATGAGGCAGAGCAGGCTGACTGAGCTGAAAATAGTTGTTCCTGCAGGGCCAGGAGGGTCATTCACATCAAGCGAAATTAAACGCCAACCCACTCCGCCGTCCTTGTGTGGGGACGGGCTGATATTCAAAATGAGGGTCTGGTTTCAGCCAGAAAAACAGAGGAGCAGAAGGTGCTCCCCCCACCCCCCTTAGCCCACTGAACTCTGTAGTGTGTGTGTGCGTGCGAAAATATATTTAGAGCAACTACTGGTTTAGCACTTGCTTAACATCCTAAAGGTTTTTTGTTCAAGTCCCTTACTGCACATAATAATAATAATGATGATGATAATAATAATCATAATCATAATAATAATAAATAATCATCATCACCATTTTAAACTAATCACCATACCATAACCTGATTGGCTGCAGTTCCTTTAACCGCTCTCCCTGTATGTCTAATGATGATAATCATCATTGTAATATAATTCCAGGTGGCACCACAAGACACGTCTTGGCCTTTCATAAATATAGCACAAGGAGTGACTTGCTAATCCAGTGTTCTCTGGGGTATAGCAGTGTTCTTCCTATATCACGCTGGTTCTGCCTGGGGCCTTCACTCCATTACTTTACTTTCCTATGTAAAGGGGCTTCATTTAGCACAGCAGCTACATTTAGCCTGAATTTTGTGACTTGAATTTGACTGAAGCATTTTTACAAAGGACATATTATGGGATGCTGTGCAATAACTGGACAAATGTAGCTTGTACTGAACACCGAACGCAAAGGATTACTTTACACTACAGTACAGGCATTTACCAGACGCTCTCATCCAGAGCGACTTACGCAGAAATCGCATAAATCCAGGTTAAGAGCAACAAAAACCCAAGAGGTTGGAGGTAAATACTCAGAAACCACAAATGTGAACACGTAGAATCAGCTGTTAGTAGAAAATACATGAGGATTGCGCATTGAAAAAGCACAATAAGTACAATTTAGAAAAATAAGATTACAATGCAAAAATATATAATAACAAAAAACAATAGAATAATAGTAATTAATCGCGGCCGTAGTAGTCAAGTCATTGGCAGGAGTGCTATAAAGTGTTGGGATGAGCCATGGTATGATTTATACTTCATGCAGGTGAGTCTTCAATCTGTGGCTGAAGGTGGGAAGTGTCTCTGCTGTTCTGACTGATGTGTAGAGGTCATTCCATTACTGGGGGGCCAGGACAGACAGCAGGCATGACCTGGAAATGCAGACATATGGAGGGGGAAGAGCCAGGTGTGCTGAGGTTGCAGAACAGAGGCGTCTAGCGGGTCTGTAAGGTTTAATGATCTTGTGATAGTAGGCCAGTGCAGTCTCCTTGGCAACATGGCAGGCTAGCATCAAGGTTTTGAATTGATGCAAGTTGCCAGTGGAGGGAAGTGAGAAGGGTAATGATGTGAGAATGCTTTGGGAGGTTGTAGATCTGGCAAGATGCAATATTTTGGATGAACTGGAGGGCCCTGATGGCAGAAGCAGGGAGGCCAGCAAGAAGAGAGTTGCAATAGTCCAGTTGGGAAAGCACCAGCTCATGCTCACCATGGCAATGTTCTCAGTGTGAGTCCGTCTGCCATCCAACACCACTCTGAGGTTCCTGGCAGTGGAGGAAGCGAAGAAAGTGGTATCACCCAGGGTGATGCAGAAGTCAGATGAAGGAGAGGATGTGGCAGGAAAGTTGAGCATCTCAGGCTTTGCAGGGTTGAGCTTTCGATGGTGCATTTCCATCCAGCTTTGGCTGTCATTCTTACAAGCCGACATCCATGCCTGGTGACCCACGTCAGTTGGGGGAAAGAGTTGAGTGTCATCAGCACAGCAATGATATGACAACCACCCCAGGTGACCTGGTAGGAACCACCAGTGAGGTAGGATGCAAAACACGTGCTGAACATCCCCTTTTCAGCAAGCGAAGACGGGAGGATCCAATGTTTGATGGTGTCAAAGGCTGCGGGTTGAGGAGGATGAGGGCAGAGTTGAGGCAAAGTGCAAAGTTCTTCGCTGAAAGAGAGGTGTGCCCTCTCTGAGTAGGCAGGTCTGAAACCTGACTGATGTGAGTTCAGCATGTTATATCTGAGAGGAAAGTAGAGAGTTGGTTAGAGACAGCTTGTTCAAGAGTTTTGGACAGAAATTGGAGCAGAAAGACAGGTCTGCAGTTAATGACAGCGGTGGGGTCAAGCATAGGTTTCTGTGTGTGATGCATATATATTCTGACGTCTCTGATGAGCTACCAGGCCAACTGTACAGTGGCTGGGATGGGGGCATTTGGGGGTCCATGGACTCAAGGAGGAAAGTCCACTTAAATTTACTCCAAAGCAACTTTACAGTTATCATGTATCTTGCGTTTGACCACAAACCCCATATCAGTCACTGTAAAGCTGGCAGATCATCAAAAATGTCTGTATCTGAAATTTGCTTCATTGCACAGAGAAACTGGGCCAACCATAAACACACAGTAAAACTGAACCAGGAAGTTAACTATTCCTTTAAAGCTCAGGGCATGAGCATGCATCACTCCCAAGTATAAAATGCATTGTTTTAGAAGCTCTGACCAGCAGGGGGCAATTCAGTGCCTCTTGTGTTTTTCATTTACCATTAAGAATTTTAATTTGGCACAAGAAACATTTTTTCCTTAACAGTGAGCATATTTATACTTGGATAATTATGGCCAACATTGTTTTCCCTGTTTTCATTCAAACATGTCAACTAATTTATTGAGCGACTGCAGCAGGACTGTACTGAAATGCATGCACAATGCCTTTTGTTCATTGTTCTTTACTTACTGAAGTATTAGTTGTATTAGGATTATAATGGCATGTGTTGCTGTCCTAGTTTCCCTATCCTCAGCTGATACCAAACATAACCATATATGGGCGTAGCCTGTGGTCTTCTCTCGCAGTGGATTTAAAACACAGGACTGGTGGAGTGGCAGGATAATGGGTGAGCAGAGTAAAGTAAGCATTGGCAATAAGTAAAAAGTAAGTTAGCCTCCATGTCGGTGGAGCACACGCTCAGTTGTAACCCATCCCAAGGTTCAGATTAAAATGGAAGCTTTTACAAAACCATAACTCAAAATTTTAACTTTTACCACTGGATTTATTTATGCGGAACTAGCTCAGCTGTTCCAGTGCCTTTGAGAGGGATGTCTTGATGGTTCAACACCATATTCCAATAATAACCTAATTACTATTGCTATTAATTGTTATCTGATTTAGTTCATGGTTATTATTTTCCTCGCTAAATGAACTGTGCCGCATGATGGCGTGTCCTTTAAAAATAACGGCGCTTGCTTTTCCGTGAGAACCACGGCAGAAGCAGGAAGTGCTCGGCTCTGCGATTTCTATTGAAATGCGATTACAGAGTGGAGAAATCAATATTCCGGTTTATTCAAAGAGCCATCCTACTTCAATAGCAAGGCTTTGCAGACGCTGTAATTATATATAGCCAAGCTCTTCAGACCTCATTTCCTGTGTAGGACTTCAATAGATATTCTGTGTGTTTGTGTGTGTCTTTATTGGCAGTTTATTAGTTTTTAGTGTCCTCTGTCTAGTGTTCTTGCCTGTGTCTTTATCCTATGCTCTACTGCAGCACAAGTGCTGTGCTTTCTCTATTTCTGGAGTGGAAAAATGCACATTTTCCATCTGTAAAATAATGAGGGCATGCCAAGTTATTGTTTCTCTGGGTGTTAAGATCAAGCAAGTGTGTGAGTACCAATTTGTGTGTGCTGACACGTGCGTGTGTGTGTGTGTGTGTGTGTGTGTGTCAGATTGCAAATTTCATCATTTTTATGGACAATACAGAAGACAGTAAGGTCAAAATTAAATTTGACATGAGAGCATCAAGTTCTATCAGCCCTTGATTTATTATATGAAACAAAAACATGGCAGGGACTGGTAAGTTTGCAGATTTTATATGGATGGCTGTATATTTATAGACATATTTATACTATACATGTATGTTTATACTAATGCTCGCTAACTAACACTTCCCAATAGCTAAACTAATCACTGAAGAAGTGCTTGTCCTTTTCTGAGTAAACACTTTGCACCTTGTCACAATGCTAATCTCATTCAGGCAATAAACAGCACAAGTGAAAGGAACAAAAAACTGTAGAACTCTTCTTTTTTTTAACCAGGACTGTTCAAATTTACCATAAAATAAAAACAACAGGTACTGTTCTCTGGTTGTATGTGAACAGCTGCATATTTATAGAAATACTTACCCTAATATTTAAACTTGGTAGTTATATTGGCTTTCACAGTTAGCTCGTTAGCTAATGCATATCTATAGTTAAACCGACCAGTGAAGAAATGCTTGTCTCTGAGCAAACACTTGTTTTTCAACACTACTAAATATAGTTATGTAGCTGCATATTAAAAACACTGCTTACCTCGAGGCCTGCTTTCATGGACGCTCTCCTGTTAGATCAGGTAGCTATAAAGAGCAGGCGTGTGGCGGATGTGAACAAAATGTGTGCAAAAGCCCGCTCCCGAGGAGCAAGGCTGCCACCCTGGCGATGGAAATCTCACAGGACAGTGCTGATGAACAGTGCCACTTTGATTTACAATATATAAAAAAGGAAACACCAGAGAATTGTTTCTATGAGCATTGAAGGGGAACTTTTTTCCCCTCCTCCAGAGGGCACTAGACTCATGGATTATTAGGCGAGGCACAAATGGTCCGTACAGGTAGTAATTATTTTTAAAAGGGCCAATAAGGCCAAAATGCAGGGCTTCCACTGCAATGGACACAAGTGTAAATTCAGCCTGGTTGCACATGTTTGTGTGTGTGTGTGTGTGTGTGTGTGTGTGTGTGTGTGTGTGTGTGTGTGTGTGTGTGTGTGTGTGTGTGTGTGTGTGTGTGTGTGTGTGGACTCACTGCTCATCCAGGATAGCCTCTCGCCACAATTGGTCATATAACTGTGGAGCGGGTTGCCAGGTAGGGGGCTGGTGTGTCTGCTGACAACTGTTCCTGTGATTTACACTTCCTTAAATTAACTGGCACATTTTGTTGCTCAGCTCTACAGAATAATACATGTAATGTCCCAAAATGCACTGTGGTAAGACATCTACTTGAGGGCACAGGTGACCTAAGCTCGAACAGGTGATCGGAGGAGGAGTTGGGGAAAAAAAAGCAAATAGAATATGAAACAATTGCTGGCTCTTTCAGAGCTGAACTGAGTTTTTGGCAATGGGAGTGATCTGATTGGCCAAAAAAAACAAGGGTTTTGCAAGATGTTGCCCGATTGGGAGAGCTACCCTTCAATCAGGTGGTGTAAATGACCTGCCAACAGCGCCTTGCCATGTACTCACCTGTGCTGCGCCTGAGTGGTCACACAGCCCTTATGGCGGTCAGAACGTGCGTACGGCTCTTTTCAGTCGGGCATTCTGGGAGCGGCACGACCCGCTCCGTTTTCAGAGAGAAAAAACCAGAGTCCCGATCTGTGTAGTAGTTACCATGGTGATGGAAAGACTGCATCTTATTTTTTTTTTTTTTTTTAGAATTTTATTCTTTTTTTTTTTTCCTTTTTTCCTTTTGTCTGCCTGACAGCGAGTCTCTCCCACCGTGAGGGGGAGGGGCTGAGAGTGCCCCAGGTGCTCTTGCTCTTTAGCGTGGCTTCCTGTCTGACTGACTGACTGAGTGGGTGGGCGGGAGAGCTCGGCAGAGGCCGTTTACCCAGGTAACAATGGAGAGGGAAGCGTACGACTGGGCGGGCGTGGTGACGTGGCCTACCCATTCATCAGGCGCTTATAGGCCCAGAAATATCCCGGCGCACCGTGTGTTCTTTTCTGAAAAGCAGCCGCTATTATTTGAGCCCTCTTCGGTCCACTATTTCAGCCCACCGCCTGAGAACTCCGTGTAAGTCTCTCGGCATAAGAGCGCCAGCCTAGAATGTAAATGTAGATGTAAGAACAGCGTGTACAGTTTCTTAGAGGCCCCTTTCAAAGCTTTAATTCTGAAGCCTTCTAAGATTAAAATGTAGCTTTTCCCTTAATTCCCAGTCATACGTTTCACAAAGGGCATAGACCTAAAGCCCTTATCAGGACTGTATGACACATTCATTTCTACAGTATTACAGTTTTGGGTCAAAAGATTGACCCTTGGTTAAGTGGCATATGTCTTATGCCAGATATGAAATGAGTTCTTTACATGACATGTGGTTTGTCATATTTCATGGTTTCAATGAGCATACACACGTTTGTATGCGGCGCTGTGTTCAGCTGGGGTTCGATTCAGGCCGAGTTCACCTTATTCTCAAGTGCACCGCTGCTCAGTAAACTCATTAAAGGCAAAAAATCTTTTGGTTTTCAGAATATCTTACAGGAGTTTGGAAAGATAGCGCTGTTTGGAAAGATAGCCCTGTTTGGAATATAGAAACCTGTTTTGCAGGTGTAGGATTGCATGCAGACAGTGAGAGAGTTGCGTGTGTGCTGTGGTGGCCCTGAGGACGTATTGCTGCAGTCTGGATTCAGGCCATCGCTCTCTCTCTCTCTCAAAATGACTTTGGCCTAACAGGAAGAGAGTGGGACACGGTCCCCACTCTGGTCCTGCATCCAACAAAGATAGTGCCCAAAATGACAAGATAGATACAGCGTCCTCAAAAAGTTTGGGAACGGCAAGTATATATTTATATATGCTGTATATTTAAGGCATTTGGATTTGAGATCAAACAATGAGACAAATGTGCATAAAATCGATTTTCATTGCGACAGGTATTGCAAAAATAGCACATTTCACCATTCCCATGCTTTTGGAGGGCTCTGCATGTTATGATTTGAGTGGATGGAGAATTTGATGTTCCCCATATCGGCAAGAGATTTGCCTGTTCACTGACCCAATCGAAAGCTTTAGTACTCTCCAGGGCAAAACACTGATTGGTTTGAGTCAGTGAGTCACTGATAGCAGACGATAGCGACGCCCATTTTTGGACGTCATGGAGACTCACTCCGGAGTGCACTCTGACACATCAGCACTGCTAGAAACTGCATCTATAATAACTCCCTCAATCAAAACTCCACTAATCCTGACACACAAGTTGTGGCACTTCAGACAGAGCCACTTTTACCCATTTTTATTTCGGTCCCGTTCTCTGGATATTTCGGTGAACTTCCTTTGCCATGGTGCAGCAGCCAGGATGTTTTTTGAGCCTCTCTTTCCTAGTTCAGCTCACTGTACCTAGCTAGGATAATTTGATTATGTTAGTGTATCTGGCAGGATTGTTTTTGTATGATTAGGTGTGATTCCAGTGCTAGTTTGTACTTGGTAGGACTCTTGCTTGCTGAACAAGCTTACTCTACAGGGTTGGAGTCCTGATCGATGTGGTCACTTCTGGCACTACGATCCTTACTTCACTCTAGTGTTTCTTTTGCGCCTCTACATCATGAAACCTATGCACTTGTTGTACGTCGCTCTGGATAAGAGCGTCTGCTAAATGCCTATAATGTAATGTAATGTAATGTTCCTCTCTCTCTCTCTCTACCCCCTAGCAGAATAAATAAAGCACAGCGGAACCCCTCTTTGCGAGCCTGCCAGCCACAGACGCACGTGTGGTGCGACTGATAAGCATCGGCAAACCCAACGCTCCCATCCGCCAGGCCGACAGCGGCCCGTAGAGATCGCGTGTAAAATGCTGGATCCGCGTCTGCCGCCAGAAGGCAAACAGGTGAGCGCAGGTGAGAGCGGGGACAGTGGTGTTATGAGTAAAAGCCTGGGAGTCTTCACCCAGAGCCTCGGCTGCCAGATCTCACGCTGCTGAACCCCCCTCTCCCGGGGAAGTCTCGTTCTCCACAAACGCAGGAGACGGCGCAGTGCAAACACGTTTTATTGACATTAATTAGGCAACAAATCATCCAATTACTCACACAGCTGTTTCACACTGTCACCGTCTGGGAACTCCTGCCCCGGGAGACATGGGAATTGGGTTCAGCACTCTCTGGGGTAATCTCCCCACTTACCCCCTGCTCACATGCACGCGCACACGCACGCACACACGCACGCACATGCACACACACACAGACTCACACATGCATGCACACACACACATACACACACGCACGCAGACTCACACATGCACGCATGCACACACATGCACGCACGCACACACACACACACACACACACATATACACACACGCACACACACAGGCGCACGCATGCAAATAGACACACACACGCATGCACGTATATATACAGACATACGCATGCACACACACACACACAGACTCACGCACGCACACACATGCATGCAAGCACAGACGTGTTAACACACACACACACATTCAGTTACTCATTTGTACATAAACACACTCACACACATACTACACACTAAACCGGGAGCACAACGCATGGAAAGGGCTCCAGTTAGAGGTGCTCAAGGTAACGCTGGATGTTCATTGGAGCTTTTCGCCACGGCTACAATCGAGGGAGAGAGCCTTCTGTTCCTGCTGCTCCTTCGTCCCTCTCTTCACTTCCCCTCTTTAGAGACATGCGTAAATGTTTCATGCCGACTGATTAGAGCAAGGCTGGGAGATCTTCAGAGACGTGGAGGCATTGAGACGCTGCTTCTCGTTGCCTGCAGCCTCGTTAGCAGACGAGGCTCAGAGGAAGGTCAAACGGAGGGTTGTCACCTCTCCCCTGTCCGTTTGCGTGCTCCGCTGACTCGCTGTACACTGGGCCTTCTCTATTTGCAGTGACACGACCGAACGGGAGGGGAACGGCCGGGACGGTGCTGCAAGCAGGGATGGATCGGGAAATGATTTGTGCAGGGATTAAGATAAGAGAAAGGGGTCGCTTGCACATGCACGTGCATGTACGCATATACGCACACGCACACCCCACCTCTAGGTCTCCCCTACACACGTGCATGCGTGCATGTTTGCATATACACACATACACACCCCACCTCTAGGGACCCCCTGCACATGCCAATACCCAAGAATGCTTTCCCTATTACAACCCCATAAACCCCCCCTTTCCCCCTGATTGCATATAAGCTGTATGAGATGATTAGGTTGCCAGGTTTGTGACGATGCACCCGGGACCCTAGGGTTTAGCGCCCTATCTCTTCTGAAAAGAGGCGAGCTTTAGCGCGTCAGGGCTGCCGGTGCAGCGGTAATCGCGTATGAGAGCGGTGAGAGCGCCGTTACGTGAAATAATGTCAGCCTCTCCAGCACGCTTCAAAAAGAAAAATGAAAAGCTGACACCCTACGCTCTTGTGAGAGGAGTAATGAGACTGTTTTCATTCTCTTCCTCTTTGAAGGGAAGAGGGGCAGCCAGGGTTTTGAAGTCCTCTGCTGTCTCCACGGTCCCCGGAGTAAGCAGCCCCGGGGTTTGTGCTAATTATGCTCTTGCATTGGAGACGCGGGAGAGGGGAGGGGTTTCCAAGCAGGGGGCGGGGTTTCTGTCGATCCGGGCTGAGAAAAGCGCGTCACCCTGTCCCAGATCCCTGCTGCTGAAAACAGGGGCCTGTTTTCACATAGACCACACTCATCAGGACCCATATGATCTGAGGGAGAGAGAGAAAGAGAGGGGGGCTGGCAGTGTATTGTAATGGTTAAGGAACTGGCCTTGTAACTAAAGGCTGCAGGTTTGATTCCCAGGTAGGACGCTTCGTTTCAGCTCCGCACTGTGACACCCGATGCTGCCGCTCGCAGAAACGAAGCAGGGCTTTCAGTCAAGTCCTCCGTGAGCAGAAGCAGGTGTTTTAGTGCCGAGCTGAAACCGAAGCACCGCGCCCTCATCGGCCCTTTTTCGGGATAAGATTGGACTCGTAGCGGAAAGAGCGGGCGATGTAGAGGGTAAGAGAGAACCTCGAAGCTTGTGAAAAGCCCTTAATCCGGTTGGGGGGTTTCATCCAATAAAACTGAACGGTAACAGCGTTATATTCAGGATTGTTTTGTCTTTTTGTATTTTTTGACAGAGCCGGGTTTTTCGTAAGCCGAAGCAGATTAAGTGCGGCCGTGTGCCCCCCCCAACCTCCCCCCCCGCGCCCCCCGGTTCTGCGGAGCAGTAATTCAGTCAGTGGCCAGCGGGCTGCTCGAGCAGCAGGGTTTCACGCCGTCGCTCGACATCGCTACAGCGACAGTGAACGGCGAGGGAACTAGCCCCGCCCCTCGCGCTGACTGACAGTTCCCCTGAGCCTCGTTCTCAAGCGAGCGCGGAATAAAAATCCCCCGCGAGCGACGCCGGGAGAAACGGAGCTGCCTGGAAATAACATTTAAAAAAGTTGATGCTGTTGATTTTACTCGGGTGAAGTTGCTGCAGCGTAATACTGCGTTTGGGAAGCTGGACTGTCGACTGGGCTGATTACCGGCCGACACCCTTCAGTAGTATCCGGGCGCTAGACGCGCGATGTGAATTCCTCTGGTAAATATCCGGCTCTGTAAACGGATCGCGTGTGGAAAACACGCGCCGTGCGAGTTGCTGCGGATGAGTGTGTGTGCGCTAAATGTCAAAATTTAAATGAAGTGTAGCTCTCGCTCAAACGTGGGATGAGCAGGACGAGCGTGCGCACAGGCACGAGCGTTCAGAAGAATTAAACGCAGCCTTTTCTCCTCTCCTCTTTCACGAGGCAACTGAGAGCATCTGCCTTGGGAAATATTTCAATATTTTTTTGCTTTCACAAAATACAGTACAAAAGACAGCGTTTCAAAGGCTGTCAATCAGACCAGGAGGGCCGGTCTGTGTGCTGGTTTTTGTTCAGGCCAATTATCTTATTTTGTTTTCTGACAGCTCTATAAGCTACGTTGGTTCGCTCCCGTACTTGAGCACAGTGAAATATTTAGGATACGCTTGCAGTCTGCAGCTGAAGCTGGTGCTCATAAAAATGTCAGATCAAGAAATGGTTGAGCTGATTAAATAATTAAGGGCAGAAGTTGGCTCAAAAACCTGAAATGGATCAGTCCTTGTGCCCATCTGATGTAAACTTTGGAGCAGGAGTTAAACGGTGGACATTTACTTGGTAAAATTAAGCAAGTTGTCTCAACTTTGTTCTAGAGGACAATCAAGTCAGCCTGCTGGAGGGGTTATGGTGTGGATCTGGCAACTCTGTATGGAATCTGAATGTCACTGAACCAGACCTCTCTAGTTCTGATAAAAGAGGTGAATCCATCAATCAGACAGGCTGGAACTGAGGGAACAGCGTTGTGTGCAATCCATCAGTGTCCCTCCTGTAATTCACCTCTCGTTCACACAAGAGATGAGGGGACTTCAGACAATAGTGAAAAGGCTAAATCTGGCAACACAACTCTGTATCTGAATGTATTGCCACTGTAATCCCCTCTTGCTGTTGTGAAAATATGAGGTGGGGGGGGATAAATACCTGGCAACCCCAGTTAGGGAGCCTTTCTGTGTTCCTGTACCCACCAGCCCCTGCATTATCCACCTCTCATCATGGCCTACATTAACCACCCTTGACCCCTGACCCCGACTCTCTGCACAGGAACCGATTGATTTAAGGCATTAGCAGCTCTCCCACCCCTCCACTCGACATGCAGAGAGAACTTCATGCATGTTAATGAGATCTGGGTCTGAGCAGAAACCGAGTGAAAATCCAACAAAACGATGACCCGGGTTCGGCAAAACAGAAAAATACGCCTTAAATAAAAAAGCTTTCGACACCAACCAGCTGGATCACACTGGCAAACGTTTGGCTCAGTCATGCTCAGGAACACTCATGTGCACACATGCATGGGCACACATGCATGGGCACATACATGCAGTACACACACGCATGCACTCGCATACAGACACGCAGGCTTTCTGAATGAGCCTCAGTGCTACACAGCCATGCGTTCCAGGAGATTTCTATGGTCCCTCGATGACATAAATAGCTTGTTTACGTCGGCAAAATTGAATTGAAGAGCCAGACGTCTACATCTGCAGAGCCGACAGTGGGGCAAACTGGGACTGACAAACCGCCACCGGTCGTCATAGAGATTAATTTTACACCGGAGGGAGGGGGGGGGGATAAGTTCAATTAGCACACAATCAGGAGCCAAATCGGCGAACCAGGAAAGAGGCTGCCCCGGTGGACCAGCAGCTCGTGCGACGCTGAATTCCGCTCCCAGGGAAACGTCTCCCTCCGTTTGGGAAGGGGTGAGGGCACGTGACGCGCTGGCACGGCGGACGGCTCGGCGAACACAAACCAAGCTGTTTCACATACGCAGCAGAAGCTGGGAGGCAGAGCTGATTGAAATTATAATTTGGCATTGGTCGTGGGGAGGAGGGGGTGCCGGCAGTGGTGGAAGGGGGGGGATCATCTGGCGCTCCTGGCTTAGTCAGCCGTCGCCGGATTTGGCGGCGTGCGACGGCGTGGGCGAGGATCGGCAGACTGCAGCGCCTCAGCTTTCCCCGCCCCTCTGTACCGGCTGCTGCGGGTTCGACTCTCTGCACAGTGCAGAACGTGGTGTTCCATCACTGCTCCCAGAGTCCCTTCCACAGGACACGATGCAGCTCTGAGTCCCTCTTCAGCGCTTACTCCAGCCGGGCTGGTTTTACGCTGGACTCTGCTGTAATAGGGTTTTCAGGATGTGTCGTCTGTTCTGTGTGTAACTCCTCAGAAATGACCACAGATGGCCCAAAATGTAAACGTTTCTCACTGCAAGGGAAGCGGCTAGTTCAAATCTGATTCCCGGTCACCAAAAACCGAGGCAAACTTTTTTTCATTTGCAGTTACGTTACTGCAGGGGCCAGTCAAACTGGATTGCCGTTACTAAAAGACCGCTGAGTGCAGCAGAACACGGAAGATAATTCGCCCCGGTGTTTTTACTTTCCGAACTTGTAAAAACTACAGATGTTGCAGATTCCTGCTGCATTAAGATCACGCATCCCGCGGGTATCACTTAAATGACGTAACCTCCCTCAGTGAAACTAATCGGGCTCCGATAGGGCTTTTAACTCCGTGGTTTGTGTATGTTCGTGTGTAAACAGGGCGGGCGGCGAGAGCAGCCAGCGTCGCAAAAAATGCGATGTCATTATTAACCCGGGGGCCACGGGTTCAAATCCCAGTCGCGGCACAGCCGTTTTACCCTGGAGCTGTGGCGCTCGCCCTGCATGGTGTCAGTAAATATCCGTAAACATCCCTCTGCGCTGTACAGAGCCTGTCGCTGAACTAATGGATGCAAGCTCTCTCCTCTCTGGCAGCTCTACAGGGCTGCAGTGGAGGGGGGAGGGGGGAGGGGGGAGGGGGGTGGCTGAAACACGGCTGTGGTTTTTATACCTTCTGTTCCATGGAGATGCCAATGGAGATGGCACATTCGAGTCACTATTACAAAGATGCACAGATACTGGATCACAAAATTAGTTCCTTAAAATGAACATGGCTGAAAAGTTTGTCTGTGTTTTGTGGATGACGTGCTGCGATCTTACTGCAGTCGGTGCGTTCTAGCTGCCTGTGAGCGGTTCTGCGTTTCTACTGCGCGTTAATGGCTCTGCCGTCCTCGTCCCGCTGCGATTTGGCGGTCAGTCATTTACCTCACACTCTATTTATTATTCTTTTATTTATAACTGGAACGCACAAAAAAAAAAAAAACGGATAATTTGGAACGAATCCCCTCGGGACTGTCCTCATTTCACCCACAGGACTAAAGTGCTTCTCCAGGGACATCTACAAAATCCTCTATAGCCATGACAGAGTACTGATGAGAAAGGAACATTTCACCACAACAGCCCCTGTGATGTCACGGTTGATCTGAGTAACATGTTACTAAGTAACCCGCGCTGACTCTCTATCCTCTGTCTCCAGGGTAACGTGCAGAGCTGGAAACTCATCGACACTCATCCTGCAGGGTAAGCCCATCTCTCACCTTCCAGTCTGACACACGCACAAACAGGATGCGAGAAATGCTATGAAATGCTAACCCCTAATCAACCCCAGGCATAGAAAATGACGACTTATAAGTGTATCTTGTGTAGTATCAATAACACCTTATTAACCCTTAAAGATGAAAGATCACAAATCTGCGGTTAGAATGTTCAAAATGGCCCCCTTCTAATGCTGATGTAACAATCACTACTGGTACCTGAAAGCAATGGAGTTCTAGAACACTGACATAGAATTTTGAAAAAACATCATCGTCAAAGGGTTAAGCGTCACATGCCCACAGACCATTTTCATAAACGTACAAAGATTTTATAACCAGTTTACAGTAACAGAGTTCATAGGACATGGGACATGGCAGTGTGCTTGTCCTTCGTAACATTAAGCTAGGTATTACTAGCATATCATTTATGTACACTCACGATAAGGGTTTACGCCCATTTTTTAGAGTTGATAGACACGGAGAGGGCTATTTGGCAGTCTTGCCGGCCTCCCAGGAACACAGCCCCTGTGGGGGCCTGTGCTGGGAGGGGGGGGGGGGGACGAGTGAGTGCATGACTTCAGCAGTAGGCTGTGCAATGTTTAACAAAGAGATTTTCTGATCAAAAAGAATCTCTGCAAACAGTGACAAAGTATCAGCGCAGCGCCACGCAGCGCCAAAGCCGCGCGAGCCCCCTCCTCATTAACGGAGAGAGGCCCGGGCAAACACGCGCGTCTTTCAAAGGTCTGGCTCCTGCTTCTCTCTCTCCTGCTGGCTGAGCTCGCATTCGTACGGCACAGAGAGATGCACCCCAGACGCATGGAGAAACAAGTGTGTTTGAGGGGTGCGTCTGTGGAGAAAACCGTGTGTGTGTGTGTGTGTGTGCGCGTGTGTGGAAACAGCGTGTACATTGCTTCACAACTACGCAATAAACATTCACAGCAACATAAGATTACAAACGTGCAAATATTATATTACCATTATATTACGTTCATTATGTAAACGCTAGCTTACAATACGCGCCACCTTACAATTGTTTTGGGAAAGGATCCAATCCGCTGTGCCTGGAGCTCTACGACTCTCTCAGCATCGGCAAATGAAATATTTACCGGGAAAAATCAATTAAAGGATGTAAGAGACCACTGACCTCCATTTTAAGAAATCACGGCTGCGGTGGAAGGTCTGGCTGAGACGCGTGGCGGCCGCAGCGAGCCCTCGCCCGGCGGGTCGAGACCAGCGTTTTCCCCGGGGGGGGCGGTTCCCTCCGGCAGGAAGTCGAGCGGGTATGAGACGGGGCCGTCTTCCTGCTCCGGGCGAGGCCTTGATGTCGGCCGTCCGCGCTGCCGCGGGAGGGGGATCCGCCGCTTTGATTCTGCGCGGCGTAGGCCTGTCGGGCCCGGCGCCCCCTGCTGACAGCTCGTGGCGCTGCTGCCGCCATGTCTTTGCTTTAAACGTTGATGGGTCCCGCTCCTGATATCCTGTCAGTCAGGAGCCTACAATAACCAGAGACCATAAAACTAATACTGGCTAAACTTGTTACATAATAATAATAATAATAACAATAACAATGATGATAATTACAAATACTTTGCAAAGTTCTTTTCATATGTGGCTCTAAGAACTTTTTCCAGACAAAACAATAAATAATGGAATGGAATAAAGGAAAGGTAACCATTGAGAGCAAAGCCCCTTTGCGGTTAGACTGAATAACCTCCTGCACCCTGGGGGCGAGGGGAGGAGCTGAGGGTGCTGGTGGCGGGGTGGCGGGGTGGCGGGGAGGCGGGGGGGGGGGGGGGGGGGTGATTTAATCTGGCCGGGCTGCAGGGGAGAGGGTTTAATCACAGAGCCGCTGTAATGAATGGCTGTTCCCTGCCTGATTACGGCATCACTGCCGCACGGGGCCCGGAGCCGCCTGATGTATGCGTTTCCCCGGAAACCCCCGCGCGCGAACCGGGCCGCCTCCTCCCCTGGGCATCCTGGGTAATTTGATCGTGAGCGATCGCTTCGGAGGAAGGTCCGCGCCGGGGGTCGGCTCGAGCGCGCCGCGGCTGCCGCGCGCGGGCTCGGCCAATCACGTCGGCCTCGCGGGACTGCCACTTCCTCTCCGTTCTTTTAAAAGCGTCAGCTGTTTTTCAGGTTGACCTGCAGCCTCCCCAGCTTGGCCAGGTACTCAGCAGCATTTATTACACTGAAGAAATGTTCTGTTCCCCTACCGTTGAAGCTGAAAGTAATGCGATACGTCTTATGAATATTCATGAAGGGGCGTGAATACTGAATACTGGTGGCGATGGACATTCTGTCCTTGGAGACACATCTGCATGATTATTCATAAACTAGTATAGCCCAAGAAGCTACTGTTACTGTCTAGCACCTCCTGTAGATACAAAGCTGAGAATAAGGAACTCGGGGGCTGACTGCCTGTTTAGTATGGCATCAGTGTTCACATTACAAAGATCCTTCCTCCATCGGACATATTTGCATAATGGTTCGGTAAATGAATTCACAAACAGCTTATAATAAAGACGTGCGTCGAGGCGGAGGTTGCCTGGTAGGGTTAATGATCTTTACCACACTGACATTCTACTGGGAACCAACCCCTTTATATTAGTTTGACCAACAACATAAAAATTACAAGTAACATTTAATAAACTGATGGTGCCGTGTTAGGATCTAGAACCACTGAAATATATTTTAGTTCATTTATGACAGCATTCGCCAGGGTTTTACAAGTAATTACAGACATGCAGTAGAATGGACTGTAAAATGTTTACTCTAAGGTGCTGTAAGGTGCAACCTGCATGTGCAGACAGAGGAATGATTGATGCATTTTGTAATGGAGTATGTAACATACTTGTGCCTATATTATGTAATGTATTCTCCATGCTTTGAATTGACAGATTAGCATGTAGTGTGCAACTGAGTTGGGGGAGAGCTAGTACCACTTGCCAAGCTCTTTATGGTACTGTGAACCTGGCCAGGTTGCCTATAATGTTATGGTACTGTGAGCCAGACCAGCTTAACAAACTGAGATAAGCCTGCCCAACTTCCGGAGCTGTACTTTTCTAATGAACTAATGGTGTTTGTTCTTCAGTGAATCATAGAATTTAGTGTAGGCAGGGCTCCATTTGGAAGCATCGATTCAAGCCATTTCAATTATTGACCTAAAGCATAATTCTGGCTAAAACCATCTTGGACCAATCCAACTGCAGGATATTTAGCACAGACCCGTCACAAACAGTAACTTCACTCTCCAGACACTCGAGAGACAGAGCATCTGTGGTGGGGACGAGGAGAGAGATCAACAGACTGAAAACAGGCCCAACTGTGTGCTTGTTTCCTACAGTACATGAGCTGTAGCTCTCTCTCTCTCTCTCTCTCTCTCTCTCTCTCTCTCTCTCTCCCCCTCTCTCTCTCTCTCTCAGTAGAACTTTAGCGATGCTAATGGTACTGTGCTCATTCGTAGCCATGTTAGCCCTTTTGTTCTGATCAGAGAACCACAAAAATAGCTGTATGTTCGGAGACAAGCTGTTTGGCTCTGAAATCGCTCTCTTTTCCTCCACTGCGATTCCCCAGGTCCTTGTTGCTAAAGAGTGCCGGGTTCTCAGTTGACCTGCCGGTTAAATGAAAATGATAAACAAGCTAATTTAAAATGTCAAGCTCCAGAATGAGAGTCGCATTGTTCTCTTTTTCAATTTCGGGCTGCTGAACCGCAAACCCGTGTTACGCCACAACGGGCGTCGCAGCTCCGCGACGGGCGATCAGACTCTCTCTCCGCTCTCTCATTCCGAGGTCCGCGGCGCGCGGCTGCTCACGCACGCCGCCGTCCGGCTCGGCGCTCGCTCTCTCTCCGTTTTTTAGACGGCCTTCATCGTCTTTTTTTCCAAAGTAGCCCACGTTTTAAACAACTTCTCCGGTCTGTCGTTTTGTGCGGTCGCGAAGGTCCTGTTGCCGTGGCAACGCAAAGCGAAATCGGCGAACTCCCCGGCGTGCCTCCCGGGCGGAGCGGCGGGATGTTTTTTTCGGCCATTTCCTTTATCGGCGGCGGTTTGGGAGAGCGCCGCCGCGCGGAGCGGCACGGGTCTTTGGCGAGCGCGCGTACGTGCGCCGTGGGCTACTCACCCGATCGAGTGCGCCAGGAAGTTCGGAGCGTCGTAAAAAAACCGTTACTGCCGCGCGTCGAACGTAGTCGCCGCTGTGAGACTGTGTGCTGAGGCGATAGCCCATTCAGCGGCGCTAGAGCTCGGCCAGGGTTCGATTTACTGTGTATAAACATAGAAAAGCTTTAAAAAAAAAAAAACATTGAAATAGTTGTAAACAAGCAGAATGTGTAAAGGGTTTATAAGTAAACCTTACCCATCCAGACAGATCATTATGATGTTGTATATTAGATGTATTTAAGTTGCCATTCAGAGGTGATTCTAGAAACTGGGGAGGGCCCTGGGCAGAATTAAAATCCCGTGAGGCCCTGCTGTGACCGACTTCCACTGTCATCGCGCTACCCAAAACTCCTGAAGCTCAGCCCTTGGGGGGGTCCTCCAAATGCTCAGGGCTCCAGGCAGTTGCCTGCCTTGCTTGTTCATAAGATTTGCCACTGTTGCCATAACAACAGTAAATAAATGAATGAACATTACAAATTAAAAAGTTATAAAAAATGAAAGGGAAACAGGCTGGCAGAGAGAGAATTTATACATACAGTGATTTGAAAAATGAAGTACACCCTTTTCCAATTCTGTGGTTTTACATATTACGATGTAACTAACATTCACCTAGTCCTCACCAAGTCCTGACAGATAAATCAAACCTCATGTGACGAGTAACACTGAACTTATTTTACTTACTATCGACTTTTACTTTTAATGTCTTTATTTATTCAACCAATATAAGCCAACATGCAGAAGCCTTTGGTGAAAAGTAAGTGTACCCCATGGTTCTGTACTTTGTAGTACCCCCTTTGGCATCAATAAACTTGAAGTAATTGTTTTCTGAATATGAGTTTATCAGTCTCTTGCATCGGATCAGATTAATTCTGGGCCACTCTTCTTTAGGAAACTGCTTCTGCTGGTTGATGTTTGATGCTCATGGGTTTCAGGGAGACTCAAATCAGGCTGTCAGGGCCAGTAGCACTGCTGGTTTTCATTAATCCCCTCCAATCAGGACTGATTTAAAGCTGGAACACCAGGTGAGAGAGATCTCTGGCCAATCAGTGGCATTCATCGATCAATTAACTTTCAGGTGGAAAAACCAGCGGTAACTACTGGCCTCAAAGGCCAGATTAGAGAGTGTGTGTGTGTGTGTGTGTGTGTGCGCGCGCGCATGCGTGCGTGTGTGTGTGTATGGCTTTGTGTATTTTAATTGAACAGGCAGTATGTTCATTTTCATGAGGACAGGTTGCAGCAGTGCACTAAGGCAAGCAAGGTCCTTCCCAGAAATGATTACAGACATCTTTAGTCATTAATCAGTCACTGACAAAGGACGTGCACTGCTTTTAGCGTCAGCGGCTTCCAAGTATTTTATGAACAGTTTGTTTATTATCTGATTGACAATTTCAAGCATGCCAATTAAAATAATTTACAAAAACAACAGCAAAAACAGAAATTACTCAGTGTGGATTCATCTCTGCAACAGTTCAGCAATCACCAAAAATTATTCAAGAATGCAAAAATAGGTTTTGTGTTCAGGCACGCTTGCGATAATTTGTATTTCAAAGGTAAGGACAAAACGATGATTGAAATCAGTTATTACGTATGCATTCATGGTAAATAGAGGCATTAATGCTCCAGCGCGAGTCTTACTCGCAAGGAAATCCCCGCATAAATCAAGTCTTTCAAAAATAAAATTCTCTTTCAAAATGGTACTATATTACGGAATTCTAAAAAACCTGGTGCAGGTACTGAACCGGTGGTGTGAATTTAATTTGAAGCAAATTTGACATGACAGTCTGAATATTCATAAATTATAATGCGTATTACAAGCAATGTAGCGTAAATTTTGACAGGAAATGAAAGGAAAGTAGGATATGATGTGCACCAAAGCGGGAAAAGATTATTAATGCAAAAAAAAAATGCTCAGACAGTTCAAACTGTACAAAACCCCTCTCTTTACAACTGAGTACAATGTGCACAATTCAGTCACACACACACGCACACGGACACACGCACACACACATGCGCACACACATTTTTACAGCAGGTGAAGCAGTCTTATTTGTACCAGTTTGAGCACCATGGAAAAGCGCTGGATACTGGAATTATTATTATTATTATTATTATTATTATTATTATTATTGTTTTGCACATGGAACTATTTATACATACAATTCCTTTGTAGATATAGGCACATTTAATGTGTTTAACAGTAAGGACCTGGTTTGGTGCAGTTTCAGCACCACGGACAGCACCACACGCTCACTGTCTTCGACGCGATGCGCTCTCTCCTTTTGTTCTTTAATCACTTGTTTCCTGTTTCCATTCCGGTGAATGGGGGTCTGGCGATGGGCAAGAGAGCATGATGTCATTGACATGCCATGGAGGGCAGCGTGCATGAACACAGGCATATCGCACCAAAGACAGACAGACACACACACACACAGTGATTCTCAGTCATGCACACACGTGCACACGCACAAGAACATACACCTGCATGCACAATCACACACACACACACACACACACACACACACACAATCACACACACATGACAAATGACTTCTGTGTTTAACCCTTCATTGTGAAGGTATAGAGGAGCATAAAGCAGTGTTCTCTCAACCCTGGTCCCAGGTACCTGCTGTGTATGCTGGTTTTTGTCATGGTCAATCTCTTAATCAATTAAGGTTGTTGAAAATGTGTTCTACCATAATTGTGTGGTTAAACGTATTTTAACACCGTGGAGGTTTGGCTTGTTGCCATTTCCTGTCAGTAAACTCCATTCATTTTACAGAGGTTTCCACACTCTGAGCAAATGGAAGCCAACTTATTTCACTTGTCAGTTTGTAATTGAACCAATTAAAAATTGAACCTCATACAATTAGAATCATTTGCCATATAGTACATTCAGTACAGTAATTTAAAAAAAAAGTTGGTCTGACCGATTGAAATCCCTGGGATGTGAATGTGGGCTATATTCATTTTTATGGTCATAAATAGCTATTTCTGACATAATGTGGTTTTAAGAGGGTAATTCATACTTCAATAGATGGAAAAAAGTCAAAGTAAGAACAAATGGCAGCTCATTACAATAGAGAGATTGTAACTATGGTTGGAACAAAAGCCAGCATACACAGTGGGTCCCCCGGAACACTGGCATAAACATGTTTATCAGTGAAAAATGAAAACGAAACAAGGTTTTTGTGCAGTCGATTACTAATATTTATTGTTCTGAACTGACGTTTTCAATTATTTTTCATCTTTCTCTTATTATATTCACTGAAGCCATATAGGCAAAAGGGCGTGAAGTACAAACACACAGGATGAACAACAAATACAAAGAAAACACGAGAACTGAATTTACAGTCAATGGTTATGAAATACATCTCTCAATGGTGCCGTTCCACTTTTGCTGAGTTTAAAATGTCCGTTTGACCCAAACCGAATGCAGTGGTTAAGAAGGAAAGGAGGAAACACAAATGTGGCCCAAAGGAGACTATTTACAGCACGCAGAAGTCATTATATCACAGAGCTGGACTGACTACTCTGACGTTCTCTGTCCAGCTTTACATAATATCTGTGGGACCAGTTTAGAGATGCCCTGCTCGTGCTACTAAAAAAAAAAAATCTGAAACCCTTCCTGCCGCGTTCTGTCCGTGACTTCCTGCCACTCCTACACCGCTTGGCCTCTCGAGCTTTCACAGAAAACTGAAGACACGGCGAATCGGCACGGCAACGGGAATCACGGGGAAGATTTAAAATAGCTTATTGATTTCTGTGCCCCCTGACTTTCACATTTCAGAACTCCCTAGCATCTACAAGGAGCCCACTCTGCTACAAAGGGATGCGTGTCTTATTTCCGAGAAAAAGGTTATTTTAAAGACGTGAGCGCTTTGGGGCAATAATAAAGCCATGCAGTTTCCAGCGCTGAACGCTTCAAACCCGTGTTTTTTTTGTTTTGTTTTTTTGTTTTTTTGGAACAGGAGCTGTACCCGCGTGACGGGCACAGAACCGCGCAGAACCGGTTTAGATAATGGGTCTTTGTTCAGTCCTCTGCTTTCTGTCCAAGGCTTTTGTTCACCTGGAAGAGACGATACCTGCTGCTGGAAACGCTTACATGGACGCGAGTCAAACAGGTGGCAGATTTAAGCCAGTCATACAGGTGGTGTTTTTGAATCATTTGATGGTGTTGTAAGGGAGTGGTGGGAATGGTGTTAAAACCATTGCCTCCTCCGTTGGTGTTCGAAGCATATTAATATTCATACGCGTCTGAGCTCACAATAAGCACAAGCAGTGCTTTGAAAAGTATAGCTCATTGCAGAGACACACTGCAGAGCCATTCTGTTGTGCCACCACTGTCCAGCACTATGTGCAGTTTAACAAGACACTGGCACTGGATGCAGCTTTTAAAGATTATAGCTTGGATCCATGACTGTGCTAAAACAAAAGATTATGTTGCTGCAGTTTACCAGTGTTACTGTGAGGCAGCCAGCGCTTCGTGTTCCTGCTCCATGTCCCAGTTATGACTGGCATATTAATGCACCTGACATTGGTCACCTTGTGACACCATCTGCCAGGTAATTAATTAACTGCATAAATACATAAATAAATTGGACGTCCCCACTGGAGAGATAATACCACAGATTTAGTCTGTCCGGGCTTGGGTTCAGAACATTGATTTGGCTCATCTAATAATCACGCATTACAATTGCAAATTTGGCACAAGGCCCCACTGCGCACAATAAGTTAGCGTAGCGTCTCTCAGTCCCTGCCATTGCCTGGGAAGCTACACTCTCCGTGCCCCCTCTAATTAACTACTGTAACTAGGTAGCTAATTCCATGGAAACAGAGAGACATTTGACTAACAGCCCCATTGTAAGAATCTGAGAGGAGCAGAATTTCAACAGTTCTCTGATACAGCAACGAGAGGCGATTTTGAGCAGAGGCAATGGAGGGGGGATATATGGGCATTGGCATGCTACTGAAACAAGACTTTGCCCCAGAGGGTAATGTAGCTTATACTCTCAATGTCTCTCTACTTCTCTGGTCAGTTTGTTTAAATATATTCCCTAGCTTCCATGTCCTCCAATGAGGTGATGGCATTTCTCGAGCGTGTCCGAGGAGAGCGAATCACGGGAAAGGCGTTTATTTTATTTTTTTTCAATTAGCACCCCATGGGGCTGGTGATTAATCACCTGGATTAAGCGGGTCAGCGGCGCTGGGCGGGGATTAAGCGTTTATCAATACAGACTCTCCTCCCCGCCTCGCTCACGTTCACCCGATGCCTGCTGCTGGATGTCAGGTCTGTTTGCTTTCAGGCTGCCTACATTAATTATGTCAGCATTAAGCGCAGCTCTCGAGGATTAAGCTAAATTTATTTTTTTTGTTTTTAAATAATCACTCTTAGATTCATTTCAGCGTCGCTGTCGAGCAGGCCCAAGGCAGAGAAACGAGGGTTATGCAATTTGATAGGTGACGCCGTTGCATGCTGGGATCGTAGCTTCGGCTGTGCTTTTACATAACGGAACAATTTATTTATTTATTTACATTTTTTTTGTTGATGAGGCGAGAGAAGGACTAGCTATGGATAGTTCTTTTATTGATTTTCGTTTACTCAAGTCTGAAGGGAAGTCGTCTGACATGTTGCCCGCAGTACCTGCCCATGCTTCTTTAGCAGGTGTGCTTCGTCGCCTGAGCGCATTTGAACTCGTTCACAAGATGGCGTAGCGTGGCTTGCCTGTTCTGCTCCGCTGCCTCGTCAGTTTGTTACAGTGATTCTTTTGAACTTCTTCTCTCTGATGTGTTCTGCGCGGAGCTCTGAGGTGATTTTCCTGTTTGTCTGGAGCAGCAAATTAAATGGCGATTGATTTTTATTGATTGGCTGTTCATTTTACGTAGCTGCGACTGGCGCATTTAAGGGTTTCGTACCGCAGGACAGGAGGTAGACAGTGATGCGTACATTTACTGCAAGGTTCTTCACTACTGTCAAACCAGATCTGTTAAGCCCCTGCACAGTTTTACAATACAGTGCAGGTAGTTTACCAAAACATGTCATTTATTAAAAATGTATTCTTCACACTAAGTCATCAACTTTCATCTGCATAATTACGTTTTATAAATCATAAATATGCATTTGCTGCACTTAGAGAAAGCCACAGCGTTGAGTTAGGTGACAGGGTTCTGGTTTGGGCAAAGGTCATTGAGAAAACCTGTACAATTACGAGCGCAGCAAACCTGGTTCCCATGCCAATTATTTTAACAAGAAACGTAGGTACGTAGCGGTTATGAATGAGCTACAGGGTAGTTGTAATTGCTGCAATAATTTACCTATATCAGAAGTGGCGCGCGGTACGTGAGCGCGCGTGTGGAGCCAGCGCGTCGGCTGAGCAGACGCAGGGCCTCTCGCTCGTGATTAAGAGACGCGCCCAGGTTACGGAGCCGAGGGCGATTATCGTTAGCGCGAGTTCCATTATCATCACTCGGAGCCTCGTGTTTATTACGGCTAAGTAGCATTTAATTTCGGCGGCTTCGCGCGATCGCCGGTGGCCCGTTACGGCGGCTCCCTCAGCGGTAGCGCTGTTTGTGGGCGCCGGCTGCGTGTGTCATCGCGCGTGGGCGCCCGCCGCTCCCCGTCTCCCTCGGCCCGCTCTCTGAAACGAAAACCGCAAAAAAACCGCGACTGTTTGACCGCGAACCGCGAACCCACGCAGAGCCGCGGTGGCGAATCCATCCCTGTTGCTCCTCGAGCAACCCTTTGAATCTGAGAGGGCTTTCAGATGCGACTCTGGAAGTGGCTTTAAGAAACAGGTTGGTTGCTCTCTGAGTAAATCGCTAACGGATTGACTCGAGGGGTAGCTCCCTCAGGAGTGTGCGGCAGTACCTCCCTTCACCACTAGATGGCGAGCAGGGTTCACCCTTTCACTACTGCTGGTGCAGGAACCACTCTTTGCTGGTAGCAGTCACCACTGCCCTCTGACTCTGTTGAAGACCCTTCATCAAAAATGCAAACACCCCTTTTAAGCTACTTAGAGTCCAATATTGCAGGCTCAGTTATTGTGAGCAGAGAGGTAGTTCATTCCTCCATCCCAGGGCCAGAGGTGCCTATAATTACCTTGATAAATTAGGGAAATGTTGTGGGGAGGGGACAGCACACAGGGAATTAAGTCTCGACTATGTCTAGGAATTAAACACTGGTAATTAAAATGAGAAAAACTGATCGAAGGATGATAAATAATGTTCTGAGCTACCAGTCAGTGAGTCACGCGAACATAAACTAAAGGACTTAGACGTAGCTGCAGGGAAGATGAGGTTAGGCTCAGCGGGGTGGGACTTAACCCAGCTCACGCTGATGCGCGCGCGGTGTTGTATCAGAGCCGCCTTTGGCCCACGGTATGCGATGTGATTAAACTGATGATTCGGGAGCTGAACTACACTGAGGCTTAGTGTAGGCGTGGACCCGGGCAGCTATTCCCTGCAAAATATTTTATTTGCTCAGCTTTATTTATGAAGCGCAATTTATGCTTTACGATGTTGCGCAAAATGGCTAAAGGCAATGTAAACAAAAGGCACGCAGGCACTCTGAGCCATAGCCCTCTGCAATCATTCAATCACTCTTTCCAGCACGTAATAATTTACTTCATAATTACCGACTAACACCAAGAAGTGACAAAGTACAACTTCCGTAAAGTTCACCTTGAGTTATTTCCCCATGAAAGAGTACAGTCCTGCCCAGTGCCCTGACATTTCTAGAGAAAGATACATTTTCATAGCTGTGCAGAAAGCAATTTGTTTTTAAATAATGAAATACCATTATTTCATAACCAGACTTATTGTTCCACTGTGACTAAGGACAGACTCTAATTGCCCCTGTCTGGGGGTCTGTCTGTTAAGAATCAGTTCAATGCATTATTTGTGCCTGTACACATCGTCTTTCTTGCATGCGACCTCTTAAACGCTTGTGGTGGGGAAGCAGAGTAAAGAAACTACTTGCATGTATATAGCAATGCATTTTAATGTACTACGTGCACTATCTGTACCTTAAGGCAAATTTATACCAGCGAGCAGCACTTAAGGAGAGCTTGAGCGGCGCGTTGTTTGAGTATTTTCGGCTGACGCTGCAGTGCGTGAGCAGCAGAGCTCCCGCTGGCTGCCGTCTCGCAGCACAGTAACCTGTCTTTTTCAAAGTGCTTTTTTGTGTTTGTTTTCCTCCAGGATTTATTAGTCCAACTCTTTATTTGTGGCGAGCATATTCTGCCTCGTACTTAAAGGCACTGAGGTGAAAAATTACTCTTGTCACAACAAGTAATATGGATTCATCACGTTATTATTTTCTCGGTTGAAGGGACGCACAGAACTTGTACAAAAGTTGTAGAAAATAAATGTATTCTGATTTAAATATTATTAAATTGATAGTTCACTTTCTGGACTTTATTTATTTATTTATTTATCTTTATTCATTTTGTGTTTCTGATTACCAGCTAGCGTTAAAATGGCTTGTAAAATTTTTTCTTTCTATAAATTTGACGCCCAACATGGAGCTGAGCATATCCAATTCCCACTCCAATTTAAAATGGCCGATCGTCTGCAGACGCAGCCACGTTCTTCTGAGAAACTCCGCCTATTTGGAAGTGTGTAGACATCCATGGTTCTCCAAAACACGTGGTGTCGCCAGCTGCTTCTTTTCACGCTGCGGACTGCAGCTATGCTGTCACAGTAGAGTCAGAGGAAGTGCTTTCATAGGCAGCTTTGACTGCAATCTATGGGCACCCAGTTGACCAGCAGGGTTTGCTGGATAGAACCCAATCTGACTGAACCCTCCCGTTCCCCAGGTGATGCAATCGACAGTTGCACGTTGCCCTACGTTCTCAGAAGACTCCTCTCCTGTCTTCATAGAGGAGCTCTATTTAGTCAAGGGTTCTTTGTTGGGCAAAATGTTTAAATCTAGGAGCTTTCACACTTTTCACACCTACTATAGAGGGTTCCATAATGCACTAAAAAGGATTTCCCTTTGAAGACAAGCCAAAGAACTCGTTTTTCTGAGTGTGTATTGAGCCACAGTTGACACTGGCATGGTCCAGATTCAACCAGAGGCTGTGAGGTGTGGTGCCTTTACTAAATGAACCACCCTGCAACCAGGTCATTAGAGATTTCTCTCAATATCCAAAATATCAGTCATTGCACAGAAAACCATCTGGACCAATGAAAAACATAAAGTGAACTAATATATATTTTTTAATTATTTAAAGTGAAATATCAGTTTTGAGCCATGTTTTCAGAATTAAAATTATTCAGCAACATGCAGCATTTTCATTAATTTTTTTTTTGCCATATACGATACTATAAAGATCTCTGCTTTCACACCTGTATAACATAGTGAAAGCATGTAAAATCCCAGGAAGCTTTGCGACAGTGCTCAGACAATCATGAGCAACAATACCCTCTCTTGAAACTGGGTCGTTGATTTCAGATTGTTTCATCATGGTTATTTAGCGTGGCTTTGATGGGCCCCTTGAACGTGAAATACAAATGCTGTCTTATGTACTGTAAAGGATGTTATAACATAGCCGAGGTACGTTATGTTTAGTCAAAAGTCAAAATGGCAGCATTCGTATGATCTTGCTTGTTAACGAGGTTATTTTCACTATATTAAATTCACAACCTAAAGTGACCCAGGTGCAAAATGGTCGCCGTTACCACAGGCCCTATGACAGAGGAACCACAGGCCTGAGCTCTGGAGGTTATTTATGATCCGGAGTCACAGATGGGACACATAGAGGGACCCGACTGGCCTGGCACGGGCTGGGTGGCGTTTCGTTAGCTGGGATTCCTCAGTTACTGATGCGTCAGCTTCTCCTGACAATGCACCTGGTGCCCGCAGGTTACAAGAGAGAGGTACAATTGTCTCTCCTGTAGTACTGTGTGGCCTGTAGGGTGTAAAGGTGTCACTGGGTCTCCTGCAGTTCATTGTGTCCTGTAGGCTGTGAAATTGTTCCTGACTTTCCTGTAGCACTGTGTGGACTGTATGGTGTAAAGTAGGCCCTGGCTCTCCTGTAGCACTGTGTGGCATGTTGGGTGTAATATAGTCACTGGCTCTCCTGTAGCACTGTGTGGCCTGTAGGGTGTAATATAGTCATTGGCTGTCCTGTAGCACTGTGTGGCATGTCAGGTGTAATATAGTCACTGGCTCTCCTGTAGTACTGCGTGGACTGTATAATGTAAAATAGGCCCTGGCTCTGCTGTAGCACTGTGTGGCATGTAGGGTATAATATAGTCGTTGGCTCTCCTGTAGCACTGTGTGGCCTGTTGGGTGTAATATAGTCGTTGGCTCTCCTGTAGTACTGTGTGGCCTGTAGGGTGTAATATAGTCGTTGGCTCTCCTGTAGCACTGTGTGGCATGTAGGGTGTAATATAGTCGTTGGCTCTCCTGTAGTACTGTGTGGCCTGTAGGGTGTAATGTAGTCGTTGGCTCTCCTGTAGCACTGTGTGGCATGTAGGGTGTAATATAGTCGTTGGCTCTCCTGTAGTACTGTGTGGCCTGTAGGGTGTAATGTAGTCATTGGCTCTCCTGTAGTACTGTGTGGCCTGTAGGGTGTAATATAGTTGTTGGCTATACTGTGTGGCCTGTGGGGCGGAAAGGCAGTTCTTGGCAGGGCGGGCCTCTCGACAGCCCCTGTTCATAAGGATTTACTGCAGCTTGGATATAGGCTGTCAATGTTATAAACCTCCCCTCTGTGCAGGGCTGTAAAACTCAGTAAAACATGGATTACGGTCTGGATTGAGCTGGATGGAGGTGACGAGAGGTCCTTTATCTGGATGTATTAGCTCCTTCAGCATGGTACTCCATTTCGATTAGAACATTGGTGTCACCCCCAGTCCTGGGGGGGCCGCAGCGTTCTCTGGTTTGTAGTGCGTTTCAGCGCCGGTGATGAATTAATTGGCCTCTGATTGAGAGGAAAGCACAAATGCCTGCAGAATTTGCGGCCCTCCAGGGCTGCAGTCTGACACCCCTGTGTTAAAATGTCACGGCAAGTTTACCGTCGAGAGGGAAGGAGAGCATCGCTTGTAGAGACGGGACGGGATCATGCATCGTTCTGTCGGCCTCTTCGTTCCCTTCGGGGTCATGAAGTGAAGCGGCGGTGCGTGACTGAGGAGAGACTCCGCCTACCCCGGGGCCGCCGAATCAGCTGCGCGCACGACGGTGTGAGCGATGGAGCCTGCTTCCCCTGCCGTGTACCTCTGATCACAGAGAGAGAGAGCGAGAGCTGCTCCCCTGTGCCTCTCTTTTTGTTAGAGCTTTTACTCACTGCTCGCCCGCGGGTAAGGAATTTAACGATGGAGACGCTCCAAGCGTAAAAGGGGAGACCAGCTCAAACGCAACAGAGAAAAAACAGGCGAGTAACCGGTGCCCCAGAACTGCGGGTGAATTTTGAAGATGATCAGAAAGCGATGAAATAGCTGCTCCTCCTCGATTGAAACTTTGTGTAAAGGGGCCAGAAATTCCTGAGTACATTTCCACCTGGTGGATAATCCAGCCTTGGGGTGCTCCCCTGGCTTTCACCTGCTTTTCCCTGATCAGTGAGGTTATTCAACATTCATACAGCTTCACTGAATGTCCTCACTGGAAGGTCAGATATAGTGAAATCTGCAAGGACAAGGAAAACCAAAATGGAAGCTTCGGGCCTACATTATTTGGTATACACTCTCAGAAGAAGAGGTTCCAAAAGGCTCCCCTGTCTCCATAGAGCAGTGGTCTCCAACCCTGGTCCTGGAGAGCTACAGGGTCTGCTGGTTTTCATAGTGACTCTGCACTTCATGAATCAATTAGAGCAGTTGATTACACAGTTAACTCAACTCACCTGGTGTCTTGGGTCTAAATTGGGTGCTGATTTTAAGGTGAAAACAAAAACCAGCAGACCCTGTAGCTCTCCAGGTCTAGGGTTGGAGACCACTGCCATAGAGGAACCCTATCTAGTGCAAGGGCTCTTGGGCAAAACGGTTCAATTTGGGAGTTCATACCAACCATAGAGTGTTCCATAAAGAACTAAAAAGGGTTCGCCTCTGAGAACAAACCCTTTTTCTGAGAGTGTAAATCAATACAAATGGTTGCATACCTTCATACCTCATATTGTCATCAATGAAATGCTTTGACATTTATCTAAATAAGAAAATTGACAATATATGCAGTTTTATGATGTATCCTGTGACACGTACACTACGTTACACGGAATGGAAGCAGCAGGGATGGATCTATTTCCAAAATAAATGCATTGCATTTGATATGCATGAATGCACTTCTTGAATTCTGCATCCTATTTGTCAGCATGCATTTTCTTCCTTGTTTAGGCTGTTCACTCGTCTCGCCATGGGAACAGTAAGAAAGGGCATTATTATTTAAAGCTGTTAGCGGGTGAAGGAGATGTTTCGTTTGGTTTGGCGGTAAGTGTGTGGTAGGAGTTTGTAATGACAGGTGGGGTAATGCAGCGAGATTGCAGCTGGATTGCTTCCTAATTGCAACCAAAAACTTCAGTTTTTCCATCAGAACAGCAGCACTTACCCCAACGGCCCTGACCAATCAGGTTGCCCGAACAGGCAGGTGGGAGGTGAGGAAGGGACTAATGCATGCGAAGCGACGCTCAGTTTAAAACAAGTGGGAGGGAGGGGCGGTCAGAGCAATATCACTAAGTCACCCAGCGCCAGATTGCTTTGGTGACTTGTTTCTTAGTTTTTTCGGATGCACTCTCAAAAAAATTCACTCTAAAAAAAAAATAAAAAAAAAATTAATAAATAAAGGAAAAAAATCCAAATTGCTTCGATTTCAGGCTGAATTTATGTATAGGTCTCTTGCAAATAGGGATATAGAAAAGTGCAATTGAGAATCGCTTGTCGTGGCCGCTGGACCAGGTGGTGAATGGATCAGAGGCATTCTGGCACCCTCTTCCCCTGTCCTAAGCTGACCGATCTGGCCTGTTTTGGCCGGTCTGCTTAAGGCTACTGTGAGGGCGTTTCTGGTCCTGATCCAGGTACGAATGAGGCCCTTATTTAAGCCATGAAAATGTTTCTGTCCATAAGTCAGAGTCCCTGTGGGCCACTGCGGAAATAGTGGGCAGTCAAACAAGCTCGTAATGGCCTCTCCTGTCCTGTATACATGCGTTCGTGCTGTTATCACTGTTTCTGCGGGCTGTGGCTCTCATGGAGATGCAGGTAGAACAGGAGAGCCCCTCACAGCAACGCAGCTGGAACACTGTGGGGCTGACACACACCTGCCTTCCTCTGGTCCATCGGGTGTCTGCAGCGTGCCTGTCCCAGTGAAATGTGCAAGTCTGTGGGCATTCCACAGGGTGACGGTATGCGCTGTGCTGCGGCAGGTGCGCTTGGCTGATGGTCTTAGTCTGCATTGTTCCGTGCACTGCAACGATGCAGTGGACAAGTCTGCGGTTTTAACTGGGCAATTCTGAGCACAGGAATGAAGAAACACAATGACTCAAAAACCCAGTCTGTGTCTGTGGCACGTAGGAAGTCACGTAGGAAGATTGGACATCACTCAGTTTGGCCTCTGAGTCTGAATAAAAATAAAAGATCTCACCGCTAGTTCTTGTGGTGTTGCAGTGCTTTCATATCCATTCCATTATATCAGGGTTTGGAGCTAAATGTGTCTCAATCAGATTGCATTGCCATGAAGATGTTAAAAAAAATAGCGCGCCCGTCTTTGTCTCTTTGTCTTCAGAGACAATCACAACCTGCGTCTAAGGTCCTCTCATGTGCTTGAATGTACTCTAGCCGGGCTTCAGACCTTTGTTATTGACCATGTTGGTCGTGTACAGTATTCTCCCACTCTTAATTCCCCCAGTTTCCTGGAGTAGGTCTGCCACATTTAGAATCACTAGAAAGGAGAGGTGCTATAATATTTACTGATCCAACTCTATATGTTTGCTGATGTGTAATCTCGCCTGGCTGGTTTGTGGAGGTGCAGACTCAGGGTTTATCGCTGAATGGATGACTGTACGTGCGACTGCATGGCTGCGATCTCTGGTTTTGTGTAAGAGCTGCATCTCCCACACGGTCTATATTTGGACGTAAACATTGCAGGTATGTGCAAAAAAAAAAAAAAAAAAAGATCATTTGTATGACACAACTCACCTCTCCCCTCAACACCCCCCCCTCTGCTCCAACCATCACCACCCATCTACTGTTGCCATGGCAATGTACAAAGAGGTTTCCAGGCAATCACTATTATTCCAGTCGCCGTGGCAACGTTTGGCTTTCATCCAGGCTTTGCGATGCATGGCTCTCTTGCTCTTCCCAAACGTCACAGGGTACCTGCTGTCTACCAAGGGCATTCTGCACCTGGACAACAGGTGAGTCCCAGACAAAGACTGTGTTGTCCAGAAAAAAAGATGCTAAACTGAAACTGAGTACAGGTGTGTGGGTTGTCAGCTGAGGTTTCTTTATAGATGTAATGGACTTCTCAGCATTGACACCAAATGTGATGATCACTTGAACGAGAAGCAGCATCTTAAACTATTTTTTAGTGTAGCAAAGCTGGCTCATATCACACCATCTTGACCTTTCATTCTCTCTGTTCTCTGTGAAATTAGCTTGTTTTATGAAATTTGGTCAAACAGCTACAAGTGTCCAATCACTGGACGGCTTCCAAAGACATCGTTACACAGGCATCCAATGATGCACATCTGTGTGCGACCACAGAGGACTAGATTAACCGACATTCTTTGCTGAAAATGCCCCTTGTTGTGGCTGCGCTGATCCAGGTTTTGAGTGAGCGAGGTCATGTTTTTTTCTTTAGCTTAATTTGCCGTCGGTGATGTAGAACACCTGCTAATTGCGGAGCTGCAAGTCCATTAGCGTTAGCCTCCCTGAAGTCCATCTGGGGGGGGCTGAAAAATTGCTCTCTTCAGGGGAATCGTGTCAGCCGTGGCAGTAAATTACTGTCATTTCGGTAACAGCCATGCTCAGGCTTGAATTACTGCAAAGCTTTCATCAGCTACAGTAATGAAGGCCAAGATTTCTCTGCCAGCTGCAGCAATGCATTGTAGGAAATGTGGTTATTAATTGGGACAGGAAGTTAAGGCAACATCTAATGGTGGGAGATCTATGCGGACCCTGATATAACTAGTTCCTGGGTCAATTTGGGATATGATTTCATATCCGTTTAGTTTGTTATCTTTTGGCATCTGGACACTTGAGTCCAGCTAAGAGTAAGTTATTTAGCCTGAAGCTTTCTGGCAGAAGTTGCAGTAATCTCTCTGCAGGTTTGATTTCCAGATGGGGCACAGCCATTGTATCTCAGTGCAAGGGCACTTCACCTGATTTTCATTAAATATACAGCTGTGTAAGTGGCTGTGGATGAGAGTAGCTGCTGAACGTATAACTATAAATGTAATGAAGCAACCATTTGTCTCTGACAGTCTCTAAACAACTACTTGTGATTTTATTGGGGTGGATCAATAAGTCAGGCTAAGCATGTCCATGCCAAACATGCACTGCTAGCAAACGACCTTCAAGCATGCAGGGTTTAGCATTAGCGTCATGATTTTTTGTATTGGCCAAAGTGAACCGCGGTACAAAAATCAAAACGTAGCTTTCCCTGCAGTTCTAACTGTGAGTGACGCTACTGCCCCCGGTGGTGACCGGATGACATGTGGGCACAAAGCAGCCGCTTCCTTGGGCTTCCTGGGCGTGAGGAAGCTGGAAGAAAATCGGGGAGCAGCAGAGAGAGAACAGGAGCAGGATACATCTGAGCCCTTAGCCGCAGCCTCTGTAGCACGAGCAGGGCTCGCTAACGCGCTCACTTGATATCAGCAGCCCCAGGTGCTGCAAGGCTCGAGTACATTACGATTAGACGCGGTCTAGGCTTGAGTCACAGGGTCTGCCTATTTATGCATTTTCTTAAATAGCATCGCTTTCTGGTATGAATTCAAAAGTCAGCCCTCCCTCTGGGGCATTTGGAGGACGTGTATGTGTGCGTGTGTGTGTGTGCGTGCGCGCACACCTGCCTTCCATTACGCCCCGGCTGAGGAGGCAGCCCGGCGGTGAGCACCTTCTTATCCTCAGCGCTGCACTGCGCCACCATCAAACATTTATACACAGCGTCGGAGCGCAGCCTCCGGAGCACCTCCGGAACCCTCTCCGCAGCCTCGCCACGGTGATGGATGGAACCCTGCGAGCCCAGAACACTCCACTTAAAGGCCAGCGCTGTCCCCTCTAAATAACACACCTGGGGACTAATGCAGTTTTGATAAAGGGCCGACAAAAAAAAAAATAAAAGAAGAGGAGAGGCCACTTCCTCTGTGTGATGGATGAACGGCTGGGCCGGGGGCAGATTTAACCCCTGTTGCAGTGGAGGAGCCGGCACTGGAGAGCCACTAGCTGAGTGACACAGACCTCACCTGTGGGGGTGGGGGTGGGGGCGGCGGGAGGAATGCGCTGTGTTTCATCACAGATTCTTTACACACAACAGATACTCCACTCCATACTGTGAACGTGCTGTACTGTAAACAGTTCTTGCAAAAATCTTTGAAGGCTTACCGGGGACAATGCTGTGAAAATGGATGTCGTGCATTGCAGTGTAGCAGCAGCAACTCCGGTTACTGTCTGGAACCGCCTGTCGCTGAGACGCGGAGCGGACAGAAGGAATGTAGGAGCGGAGTATCTGGCGAGTCTGAATAATCGCTGGTTTTTACTTGGCCGACAGACGGAGACCTGAGGGAAGAGGGGGGTGTGGGTGGGTTTGCGGCTGAAGTTTTCCTAGCTTCCAGGAGGGGAGTTTTCCTACGGTTACCATGGGAACCACAAGTTTGTTTCATCTTTTTTCTGTCCTCTTCTTTCTCAAACAGACCTTAAAGAAGGAAGGAATACCAACAAGCTTCTGTGTATGCACATCGATGCACACATGCTTACATTTACCTGTAGCTTCAAATGACGCGTGTTCTGTACATTGGGTATGTTTCATTGTGTGGTTTATGTAATTACACAGTGTCCCCTCATCTGTGGTCCTAAGTGTACAAATACAGCACGACTACAAATATATAACAGGTTATGCTACTCAGATACAATATGCAATGTAAAGACCAAGATTTCTGTTGCAAATGACCCTTCAGTGCTGTGTGCTTAATTTATGCAGGACAGTGTAGGCCCCTCCCACTTGGGCGAGTCCACACTGCCAGAGCCACCTTCCTGGCTATGGCTGAGATCATAACGGGTCTCCCTTGGATTTCTGGGATACTGCTGCAATCTAGTTACAGTACATTTAAAAAATGACTTTCTGCAGAGGAGTATTTGTAAACCAAAAAGTAGGAAAATGATTTGTTGGCGTTTGGTGAGTGCGTGTCAAGTTGCGTACTGGCTTCTTCCAAATGCACAGGCCGTATCAAACCAGACCCTTCCTCTTTCCAGTGTCATTTGCTCTTTGCCGCAACCCCACCCCTTTTGTAAAGATCATATTGGCAACACCACTGTGAAGGATAATTTGGCTGCACCTGTGCTTTTGGGCTGGGCTCTGAGGGACACATTAGTGACTCCCATTGGTTGACTCGACAACGCCCCCCCCTTCCCCCCACTCTGGTCTGCTGAGAGTGAGGGCGATTAATCTCCATAATTAGAGCGTTTGCACCTTCGTTCCTGATCTGCCCCCCCGCCCCCCCCCCCGCCCCCCCACCCCCCATCTTAGCAGAGCTCAGCATTCTGGCAGCTTGGGGAGCCCTCTCCTTCTGGAGCCGAGTGGCCCAGCTGCCACCTAATGCGGGCCACCTGTTCCGCGCCCAGGAAGAGCCTGCCGAGAGCCGAGCCAGCAGACAGCCACTCCGGCTTAATCGGACATGACTAATCAATCACAGAGCCCCCCTCCCTCAGCGGCCTTTATTTAGAGAGCTATATAAAAAGCATCGCGCTCGCCGAGCGCCGAGTGTTCCTGTGGAGAGATTAGCTGCTCGTCGCGCAGATGGGGCGCTGATTTCTCCCCCCTAGCGGGTTAGGGGGGTGTGAGGCACGGCACTGCTCACTTATGCACCGTAGGGATTTCTCATCTTTTCTCAGAGTTAGAGAGAGAGAGAGGGGGAGAGAGAGCAGGGTGGGGGGAGAGCAAGAGAGTGAGAGATACAGAGAGAGAGAGAAAGAGAGAGGAGGGTGGGGGAGAACAAGAGAGAGACCGAGCGAGAGAGAGAGAGAGAGCAGGGAGGGGGAGAGCAAGAGAGAGAGAGGGAGAGATGATGAGATGGAAAGATACCAGTATGCAAATGTATTCATCTGTTTGTGTTCTTTTCTTGCTTAAGAGGAGTCATATTCACATAAGGGTCAGCAATATTTGCTTTTATAATATGTGTTTTTCTCGTGTCTTGCCATTTTGCTTTTTGAAATGGTTCTGGCAGCACAGCCCTTTTCACTACCATGCCAGTGAAGCTGAATTTAACAGAAAATTGAGAGATGGAGGGAGGCAAAAGCTGAGTGAGACAGTAGCATTTCCAACCAATTGCATATGTAGTAATATGGTAATATGAGGTAATTACTATGTAATTACATATGTTCCTACTAAGGGAGTACTGACTAGTTACACACATGAATAATGGCTCATTTTGAAAGGGTTTTCACCTCTGTTCATCTATAGTAACACACACTTCATTACGGTTCCTTCATTGTGGTTCCATTGTACTGACACGCTATTGTTGAGGCTCATGGCCGCTGTAATATAAAATGTGGCCAATATTTGAAGCATGACCGCAATCTCCAAGATAACTACGGCGCAGTCCTCCCATTCACTACCACAAGCGATTACCATGGTAACCAGCCAACGGAAATGCGTGGCCATTTTTCTGTAAAACCCTCGCTTTTCCTCCAGATCTCTGAAAATGACAGAGCGTTCTCAGGGCTGGGTGGAGGAAGCCAAACCAGTTTAATCAAGATCATGATTACAATCAGGTGTGTCGTTGATCCATGGGAGAGCGAGGTCAGGCCTATATAAGCCAATCAGGCAAGCTGCTTAGCAACTGGAGAGCAAAGTCAGCAACATATGATATTGCTGCAGTGAGACTCTGCAAGGCATTGCAGGCCTCCAGGACCCAAGTAGCATAGCCTTACAAGACACCTCCTGGACCAGGGTATAGCCTGTTTACACATATGCTAAGACGGGCACTTGTTACTGTATTTCAAAATCAATTAATGCATAATAGATGCTTTTGAAATAAGGAGAGAGGATTCTAATGAAATACTTGAATTGGGTCATGATTATACTTCACATATGAAGAGTCCTTATAAATCTTTAATCATTTTGTATGCAAGTGATTTTGCTTTCAAAGGGGACTCGGTTTGGGAAAATATGTATTCAACCTTCCACGTATTAACAAAACATCCATTTTGTATTTTTTCTATACCCTTATTAATCATTGCTAAGTAGCTTTCAGACCTGGATTGTTATTATTAAATGAAACAAGAACAAGGTGTGAAAAGCGTTATTGTAAACAAAAACATAAATGAGTTTGTATGAAAAAAACTGAAACCGTTGTTCCAAAACTAAACTAAAATAAAAATTATGATGAATTACCTTTTGCTTTCAATCCAGTCCTGAGTGTTTATGAGAGTGTATATTGACGTAAATAAAATATCTTCTCTTTCTTGATCCTTTCTCTGTCGATTGGTGTCGTTACTACAAGGCCCGTCCTACTCCGAACCGCTGGTGTTCTTAACACACTGGGAAGGACGTTAAAAACAGCCATTTTTGGCTAGCGTTAAATTGCAAACTGGAAGAGAAGTCCTGCTAAGGTGTACTTTGACTATAATATGCTGGTTTACAATTCCAAATGCATAGTTGTAAGTAGTGGGTTATGTGGTGTGCAAAGCAAAGGGAATATAAAGAATGACTAAAACTAAAATAAAAATGAAATATTTTGAGAAATTAAACCTGGAACACGCTGGAACTACAACTAAAATAAAACACATGCATGCGCACACACACACACACTGAAATCTAAAATTAAACTAAATTATAAAGTAGCATTCTAAAAATAGAAATTAAAATGAAATCAAAGACCTAAAATTATAATAACCTTATAATGACATCACACGTTCCAGTCACAAAAGAATCCTGTATCGCCTCAGACACCTTAAGGAACACTCACAGATGAAGACATGAGAAGAGATTGGTTTATTGTAAATAATTATTAAGAAGTGAACAAGACAACAGTGTTTAAATCCCCATTTCTTTTTTCTTTTGGAACTTGCAAATGACAAATAATGACAAGAACAGCACTTAATTTTAAAATAAACCCTTAAACAAACTGTCGACGTCACCTCCTTGGGCGATGTGCGATCGGCAGGGCATCTGTCTTCTGCCCCCATGCGTGAGAGCAGAATGGAATAGCCTGCGCGGCACTTGAGTCCAGACATGATCCCAGTGACAGCCCCAAAGCTTGGCTTCCAGCCAAGAGAGAAACGTGGACTTCTCTTACAGTTTTGTGGCAGTTGTATAGTCAATTTTCTAATAAATAAATACATAAATGGAAAAAAATTAAAAACATACCGTATCCTTTGCCAACTTTAAACACGCAAAGAAAATCCATAAAGAACGCTTGAAAATGACCAGTCATAAAATTGCATTGTGAGGTCAGCTCTCGGGGTTCTGAAGCCGGTTTGAGCTGGAATGAAGCTGTTTAGCGGCAGCGCACAGAGACGTCTAGAAAGGGTCCGCTTTTCACGAAAAGGGACGCGGCGCTCGCAGCGGTAACTCCACGCTTGTGTGTCCAAGGTGTGGCCATTGCCCCCTGCTGGGCACTGAGCAAAACAGAAAAATAAAAATAAAAAAACAATACATACATCCTAGGATAGTCTGGTGCTCCTTCTCCATAGCATCTGGAAAGGGAAGTTACAGTTTGGGCGGTTGGTTTCCTGCGATCTGATTGGTTATAACCAGTGGTAGGCAGCACTGTACTATGGAACGATGGTTGAATTTGATGGAATTTTCTCCCCTTCTCTAATTGGAGCCCCACCTGCACGAGTTTGTGATTCGTCCGGAGTAACAGACCGTCGGTATATTAGCCAATCGCGTTCCCAACATTAAGTTGATATCAGCCTGTCGACCTGGTCAAAACTGCAGTAACATAAGGCATGACAGTCTGACAACAAGACTCAACGTTCTGCAAACCTCATTCAGATGGTTTCTTTCCTTTGTTTCCCCAACTGGCCTCCATTATCCTCAGTGTGATACAGACCACGTCAAAAAGCGTTCAGCTGTCTCTGATGCACAGCAGCCTGGACCCACACAGGAAACGCCATTAGTACACAACCCCTATTTCTCTACATCTCTCTCTCTCTCTCTTCATGTCTATTTCTGTCCATCAGGCCTAAGAATGCGAGGGTGGATTAAGTCTGGAGGTGTGTTTTCAGTAAATTGGCTTTAGGATTGCATTGTGTTTGCCTTTGGCTTTAAGACCTTCAGAATTCACTTGGTAGGCACACACGTTGTTGATAGCATCCTGTTGCCGATTGCCAATCTTTGTACCTTTTTTTATTCCATTTTCTCCACTGCTTCAACTTTGATAACGCAGTGCAGCAGATGTCTCTCCCAACAAGGAACACGATTGGAAGAATTTGGCTCTGTCAAAACTTTTACAAAGCCAATATACAGCTCTGGAAAAAATTCCACATCATCAGAGAGTCCACATAAAATTTTTGGATTCACTGTTTATGGGTAACTTATGATATTCATGAACTGTTAACTACGTTTTATTTTAATTGCAAAAAATATTGTAATTCTGAACATAATATTGTCATTATTTGCAGAAAATGACAACTGGTCAAAATACTAGAAATCCACAGTGCTGTTGTACATTGAATCATGCAAAATAGGCAATACTATGCCCATAAATAAATAAATAAACAAATAAATAAATAAATATAACAATGTCTTTGCTTAGGCAGGGTTTAATCAATATTTGGTCGAGTAACCCCGATTCTTTCGGGGTGGGGTCTTCATTTTTTTCAGAGCTGTATGCTTAAAAGTGGGAAAAGCACCAATCACCAATAAGTCGAATAAGCATTTTGCCGGAAAATCTTATTGTCATCAAAATCACACCCTATAGCTTACATGTTCTGTTTATCAGTCCATTTCATAAGCAATCGTAATTAGCAATAGCTACAACTTTCAGTACATGCCAGTCACTTGACTAAAATATCGCTACTGTTGTGTTGGCTCAAATTAAACACTTTCCATTGTGTTCCTACCTCCATTTTTGTCTGCCATGTGGCACCAACAATTGAGTGGTGTGCCACAAGGACCAACGTAGGCCAAACAAACTGCCCCAGTGCTTCAGTGCCTTTCCCTCGGTCGTTCTGCCTGTATTTGCCAGGGGTGCTGGGACTCGCAAACGCTCGGGCAGGAGGGGGTGGGTAGGGCGCCCCCCTGCTGGAGATGATCTGTCTAACAGCCCAGTGGAGCTGGGCTGGGACAATTGACACGTCAAATCTTTAATCTGATTGGTTATCATGCCGTGTTCCTCCTCCTCCTGGTCTCTCTGCCAGCTTGCCTCGCATCGCCAAATATCCCAGCATGCCTTAAGGACGCGAAGAATCGGCTCTCATTGAAAATGGAGGCGTTTAAAGTTCGCTTCTCATTGGAGGATGTGTGGCTTTACCCAAACCCTTGCTATCGGCTCTTCAGCCACAGAGCGTTCCATTTCTCCATTTTTTCCTCTCACCGTGATGCTAAATATACCACGGGACGTGGAGATGCAGGCAGACATAGACCTCCACCGTCATAATTCAACACACAAGCTGTAGACCCCTTTTACTCAAAGCACAGCCTTCTAGGTCCAAGAACTGCTGGTTTTCCACCCTCCCTTTACCTGGGAGTCTGGTGTGAATACAGTCTTGCCAATCAGTAGCACTAATTGTTCAGTTAATTACCTGGTAGAAAAGAAAACCAGAGCCAGATTTGGATTTTTTGGTGCAGATTTGAGTTTCCATGCTCTAGACCACAGGGGCATAGAAAACTTGGATTGGTGAATGGCCTATTCCCCTCAGTCTTCATTTTTAAGTTCATATATAACTCAATATATATCTCAATAATTGTTTTGTTCACTGGAGTCTCTTTTGTAGAATTGCTAGAGATGGAAAAGATAAGCATTTTTTAAAACTGCGGCTAGTTTCCTTTTGGCCTTGCGGAATGGTTTGCAGGAACTTCAAAAGATCAACAGTAATGGTGTTATTGCCATTAACGACCGAGTCTCTGTGTTGCAGTGACTAAACTCTTCAAATAAGCATCTCAGTGAAGAAATGAACACAGACCTCACCTCCCACCCCCCCCTCCAAGAAAGGGTTCCTTTGGAAAAACTGTAACTTGGCACACCCTTATAAAAAGTAATACAATGCAACGTATAAATGCCAAAGTCCAAGGAATACAGTCTACATATACATCAGGATATAATAAGTATATTACAGATATCAGTTATCACCACTTTCATGTATGCAATTGTATGCATATGTCCTAGAAGACACTGCACAATGACATGTTTTGGAAATATATCGTACAATATATGCAAAATAACTGCATGAAAATAGAAATAATTGATATATTTTGTAATATGTACTTTTTATTTGGCATAGTTTGAAATATGCATTTCTGATATGTATTCCTATATTGTTTTCTGTTTTGGATTCGATTTTTTTTCCTCTATATATTGACAGTTGACATATATTGCTTTTTCAAGAGAGAATGTACAGATTGCATACATAATACGTCAATAAATATTCTTATTATGGAATAATTTAGAAAACGCGACTAGTCTGATGGTGTAATGTTCTTGAAAAGCAACCCTGGGCTTCACATGATATCTGTCATGTAAGACCAGAGGAAAAATCTCTACCAGCAAATATTCAACTCCTGTATACAAAACAGTTCTGCGCTAGCAATCTTCCCTTCATAAATATTCATCGCTCAGCAGCAAATTGGAAAATGTAATTGGCTTTATCACATAAGCAGTAACAGTTGTCAGCAAATAAGAGCGCTTCTAGCCTCAACAGTGACAGCGTCGTAGCTTAACATCCACCCAGTAAAACAGAACACCTGTTACTTACCCCGAGATGCACCAATCGTTAAGCACAGAAAAATCATGTGACTGTCTAGCGCAGTGATCCAGCCAATCACACTTTGCTGTGTGCTGTGTGAGCGGATGCTGCAGCCTGCCTGCCTTGGCTTGCAGGCTGAAGTCTGAGGGAAACCCGCTTGCTTTAAGACGGACGGAAAAAAACGTTCAGGAGGAGCCTCTCCCATTGCCTTTCAGTGCCACAGCGTCCACTTTCTCACTCCCTCCCTCTCTCTCTCTCTATTCTGTTGTTCTTAAAAGTTGTATCCCATGGAAAGAATTAAACAAAGAAGAAAGTAAGAGTAAAAGAAAGACATAACCAGACAGACTCAGCTGAAGAAGCCCCGCCCAGTCCTGTCGGATCTGAGGGGGCACGCTCAGCGAAAGATGCTCCGTTAAAAGGTCCATTTTTTTTTTTGTTGTTTTTTTGTTTGTTTGTTTTTTTTTTAACAATTCGGCGGCTGTGTCCCGTGCGTTTGTCTCTCAGACGCGACTTGGCAGTAAACTCTGAAGAATAGGAAAGAAGGCACAGGCCCTGAAGTAGTCCCTCCAAAGTCTGCCCATCGACCCGCCGGACGGGGGGAAGGGGGTGCGAATGGAGTCGCGCGCTGATGATGCGTCTCTCGCTGTTTCTCCCCGGCTCGGGTGGATGACATCAGCACTGTTCTCTGTACCAGAGTCTCAGTTACGGAATGGCAGCGTCGGAGGAGTCAGGCCGGGGGGGGGGGGAAGGCAGTCGGGGAAAAGGTAGAAACGCTGCGTTTCTGTTGACAGTGTAGGAAAAGTCCATGTTTTGCCCCATAGAGATTTACTGAAATTTTTTTGCATGACTGTCTCCCCCCCACCAGGATTCTTTCCCACAGTTGGGGCAGGAGTGTACAGAAACATTCTGTCTGTTTGGATGGTGGTCGTAATCTCATCATTTATTAACATTCCATTTCATGACTCGTCGTGAATCCAAGCTGCGATGATCGTCTTTAAGACTGACCTCTGCCACCCCCATTTCCACTGTCACGCACAGATGCCTCAGGGGAATGGTTTGGCACTCTAACCTCTCGATCAACCAAAAAAATCTTTCTCCGTATACTCCCCTTCTCTATCTGTTTCCCTCTGTCTTTCATTCTCATTCCCTCTCTCATGCTCACTCTCTCCCTCACTCTCCTGCTCTCTCCATTTATCTGTTGTTGTCTACCTATTTCTCTGTTTCCCTCCCTCTCTTCCTTGCTTTCTCTGCCCATCCAGTTATCTTGCTCCCTCCCTCCTCCTCTCCTTCCCACCCTCTCTCGCATTCTCCCTCCCACATTGTCTCTCTCCCTCTTTCAATCACTCTCCATCCCTCCTCTTCCTCTCTCTCCCTCTCTCTCACTCTCCTTCCCTCCTCTACTCTCTCTGTCTCTCTCTCCCCTCTCTCTCTCTCTCTCTTACCCCTCCCTCATTGTCTCTCTCCCTCCCTCAATCACTCTCCATCCCTCCTCTTCCTCTCTCTCCCTCTCTCTCACTCTCCTTCCCTCCTCTACTCTCTCTGTCTCTCTCTCCCCTCTCTCTCTCTCTCACCCCTCCCTCATTGTCTCTCTCACTCTCAATCACTCTCCTTCCCTCCTCTCTCTCTCTCCCTCTCCCTCCGTTTCTCCCACTCCCTCATCCTCTCCTTCACACCCACTCTCGCATGCTCCCTCCCTCATTGTCCCTCTCCCATTCTCTCTCACTCTCCTTCCCTCCTCTCTCTCACTCCCCCCTCTCCCTCTCCCTCTCCCTCCCTCCCTGTCCCTCTCTGGGTCACACGGTCACTTCAGTCTTGCTGTTGGTGATGAAGTAGGGCTGCGGGGGGAGGAAGTGCTGGCTCTGGGCCGAGCGGAGCTGGTTGTGCTCCAGGCCGTAGTGTCTCTTAGCCCCGTAGTTGTGCCGGCGGCCCAGGGTCTCGGACCCGCCCCAGCCCTTCACCACGGTGGGGCTGGCGATGGTGTTGGAGGCGTAGGCCAGCGGGTGGGGCCCGTGGGTCCCGTGGGCCCCGTGGGTTCCGTGGGTCCCGTGCGCTCGGCTGCCGGACTTGGCCCTGTGGCCGTTCTGCTTGCCGCACGACATCTCCGAACTGTAGGGGGCGCCGCCGCCGCCACCGCCGCCGTGGTCCAAACGCACGGGGTGCAAAGGCAGGCTGCCTTTCACTGCGAAATCCACCATCTGCCGACGGCTGGAGAAGTAGCTCTCGCTGGCCTTTTCCGCTGTGGACACACACACACACACACACACACAGACAGATACAGAAAGTGCAAACAAAATTAGTAATTGCATCAATTTTGAAACTTAAAAATGCTCAAAGCATATATCACATGGCTTTGTTCTCATTCAGTTTTCCCAGTTTGGCTCTGGTGCAATTACAGCGTTGTGTGTGCGTGTGCGTGTGCGTGTGCGTGTGCGTGTGCGTGTGCGTGTGCGTGTGCGTGTGCGTGATCAGTCTTGCAAACAAAATCTCCTATGCACCATCTTTTCTTGCACGAAGTAGCATTTTTCAGTTTGAGCTCAATGTGAGCAATAAAACATTATCTTCGTTGATGTTTTTCTTGAAAAGCATAATAAAAATAAATTCATTTCGGGAGAGGGAATAATTAGAAATCAAAGGGGTGAAAGTCTAGCGCTGTATGTGCATGCTTCTTATAATTTATTTCTACAGCCCTGGAATCCCATTAAGTCTAGCTGCAGAGCACTTTGTTTTTTTCCCCCTGACTTTGGTTATCAAATTAAAGCAAGTACTGCTCTTGTTTTTTTTTCTGTTCAAGCCCCAGCATTTTTAATGCACTGCAGCAACCGCCAAACTCTGGCCTTGTCCTCGCGCTCTCTCGCGTGTCGCAGGCGCGTTGCTGATCCCAGCCTGCGGGCGCACTGCAGAAGCGAGGGCATCTCAGAGCACCTCAGGGCTAGCGACCTCAGAGCTAGCGACCTCAGCCTGCCCAGAAGCTTCGTCCGAAGCCGCTCTCGAGGGCTTTTTGGGGTTGGACCTGTGCCTCCGTCGCAGTCTCCAGGGGCCTCTGTTTAATATTCGTCCCCTCGCCTTCGCGGGTTACCCGCGGAACGGCGCCGCGGTGCATCGCTAACCGAGAGAACTCCGCGGCTTCCGTCTCCCGGGGAACGCGCGTCCCCGCAGGTTGACAGCTGTCATCCGACTGCTCGCGCTTGATGGGCCTGACTTTGAAGGCGGATTTAATTGACTTAGGCAGAAGCGTGAAAGTCAGCGGTTTGATCCCGAGCAAGACGCTATCAAAATCTCACCGGCTAATTTATTCAGTTCCCCCGTCGGGTGCAGGGTTTACGGAGTCCCTGCGGTCTCCTGCTTTGTTTACGCGCTGATTCATGCTCACGTGTGAAATCCCTCTCGGGCGTCTCCCTCGTTTAGTGTTAGATAGCTCGTCGTTTTGAACTCTTGAAGATAAATTTTAACGCGTTTAGGAGTTTAGCCTCACTATGAATCTTATTAATTGCTCCTCGTATTTGTAGGTAGCGCGTGAGACTGAGAGTGACTGACGGATCTGTTGAAGAAAGAAAAGAGCGCACGTTGTCAACAACAACAGTTTCTCAAGCGGCACACTGTAACGCTGCCGCACAGAGGCAGTACGACAAAGAGGAATTAAAACGATTTTGTATCGGAAGTAGCCGACCTGAACAGACGTCGTATTCGGGGGGAGAGTCGCCATTGTTGTCATCTTCAACAAATACCGGAACAAGAATACATATGGTCTTACTTCTCTCTTCTTTTGTGTGAATGACATTAAAATAATTGGTTCCGTGCTCGCGACCCAGGCGGGCGGGGAGGGGGCGGGGGGGCGGGGTCCAAACAGCCCGCGGCTGATGTTGGGGCTTCTCTCCGTCATTAGCTGGCTGTTTCTGCGCATCGACGTCCGGGAGGAAATCCAATACAGTGACCTTCCGGAATCGTTTAGGGACTGAAGATGGGCCAATTGATCGGCGGTTTGGGCCTTATCAGTGCCCGGGCTTCGCGCCCATCCCTCTCTGGGAATTTGGAGGTGAGGCAATTAAAACAGAAAAATTCTCCAGTAAATAACACTAACTCCCCGGGCGCACGGGGTCGCGTTGTTGTCCCGTTCTCCGCGCGTCAGAACTCCGTCAGAAGGGTAAGCGTTTAAGGCAGCCTACAAGGCTAAATCGTAGCTGTAATCTAATGTTATTTTGCAAACCCCCGACGAAAAAAAGAATTAATTAAAATGGCATTGTTTTGTTCGTCCCTGTTTGTTTTTTTGCAGTATTGTTTGCTTTCTAGGCGCTTTCGTTCGGCAGAACTTCCATCCAGCAGTTTAGTATCGGTGCTGAGCATCATGGGAAATAAGCTCTGTTCTCGGGTGTGCGGCAGCAGGGCTGCTGAAATCTGGAAGCTTAGTTTCTGTAAGCGTACCTTAGGCACTCAGGCCATGAGAATACAAATGCCTGTCAGGTTTTTTCCCTTTACAGTCACAAGCAAGTAAAAGGTGTGGATTGAGGAGGTTTTTCATGTCTTTTGTGGTGTCTGGTGCTGCCGCAGATGGAAAGAGACTCGGCGAGGTCTGCGGGATGTGAGCCGAGCGCGTTTTCGCGAGCTCTCTGGGTGGGCGTGCCCGGTGGTTTAGACGCGACTGTCGTTCGACAGGTCTCTGGCACGCATCGTCTGACAGGAGGCAGCTTCGCGCCGTTGGACGTTTGACGAGATGATCCAGCAGCGACCTGAATTGGCAGATTCCCCCCCCCCCCCCCCCCCCCCCCCCCCCCCCAACCTCAGGCTTTCGCACTGTTTTGCCATCCATGGAGGGGAGGGGGACGGGGGAGGGTGCAGAGGGTCCAGCAGAGAGTGGAAAGGAAGTGAGAGGGAGTTGTTGTTAGCTCGCTGGCGCGCGCGTGATCGCCTCTTCATCCGCGCCAAACCGGTTTGCTCCGGTATTCCCTGGACCACCTGGGGTTGCCACGGATGCCGTAGACTAACCAGGTGGCCCCGCTCCTTCAATCCCCTCTGCTTCCGAACCGCACGAGACGTCCTCGGGCCTGCCCCTTCGTGAATATTAATGAGATTCGTGAAAGCGGAATGTTTCGGCTTCTGCGGGAGGGCGTTTAGAACACAGAGCTGGGTATCTGGTTGGTCTCTGGAGTCTGCGGCTCAGGGCAGGTTTGGCACCTGTGGCAGCGTGCTTTCCGCTTTCAGCAGGGGCAGGATTCGCGGTTTCACCAAGAACATAATCGGCAATTATGCCTGGAGGGGTGTCGCTCAGGGGGGAATGCAGCCCTCCGTTGGGAACGGCAGTTGAAATGCATGCTCTTGCATTCACCCCTCCCCCCCCCCCCCCCAGCTGGAAAAGGAACATGCTGGAACTTGGCGTAATCAGCCCCCCCCCTCCCACGCTTCAATTGTAATAAGACCCCTGCACTTCAGTGAATGGCACTTACTTTTATTTATTTTTCTGTTCCTGTTATTCTTTTGACAGCCAAACCCACATCTCTCTGTGTGGCCAGCTCTATTCACAAGCTCCTAATGAATAAAAGCTAAAATATATATATATATTTTTTTTTGAGGGGGGGGGGTATACTGGTAATTACAGTCAGTGGAATGATTTCCATGGCTCACGTGTTGGCCACGTGTCGTCTGTGATGCGTGATGGAGAGAAGAAACAGTTTTAACTACTCATAGCCTGTGTGGATTTCCTTAACTATGAATTTGGGGGTATTCTGTCTGGCTGTCTCTAAATGGGATTGCCATGCATGGCTAACATCTCTATCGAGCCCTTGACAGTGTTAAAAAAACACTGTCAAGGGCTTTTACAATAAAAAACACGAGACAGACAAGACAGACAGACACACACACACACTCTCTGAGAGAGCAGGGCGAGGGTCTTACCAACAGCCTTGAGAGAGGCATATTTGCTGCTCACGTCCTTAGCCGACTGGTGGTGGTCGTAGTTGTGGCTAAGCTGGCCCAGGGTGTGGTAGGCTTGGGTTATGGGCGTGGCAATGGGCGTGGCAATTGGTTGGGGTAGGGTGTGTGCCATCGGTTGGGGCAGAGTTCGGGCCGATGGCTGGGGGAGGGTGTGCACCAGCGATTGAGTCATTTTTTGGCCTGGAGTATGACCTAAGGTGTGGGACATGGAGTGGGATATATTTGGGCCCATGGTGTGTGATGTATTTTGGCCCATTGAGTGGGATATGTTTGAGCCCATGGTGTGTGATGTATTTTGGCCTATTGAATGAGATATGTTTGAGCCCATAGTGTGTGGTGTACTTTGGCCCATTGAGTGAGTCAGGTTTTGGCCCATAGCATGGCCCATGGAGTGAGATATATTTGGGCCCATGGTGTGTGACATATTGTGTCCCATGGTGTGACCCATTGAGTGGGACATATTTTGACCCATATTGTGTCCCATGGTGTGGCCCATTGAGTGGGATATATTTTGACCCATATTTTGGCCCATATTTTGACCCATGGAGTGAGCCATGGAGTGACCCATATTTTGGCCAATATTTTGGCCCATGGAGTGAGCCATGCTTTGGCCTATATTTTGGCCCATGACATGACCCATATTCTGGCCCATATTTTGGCCCATGGTGTGTCCCATGGGATGGGACATACTTTGACCCATGCTGTGGTGCATACCTTGGCCCATGGTGTGGGGCATATTTTGGGCCATAGTGTGGCCCATGGTGTTGGACATATTCTGACCCATGGAGTGAGCCATGGTTTGGCCCATGGTCTGGTTCATGGGTTGACCGATATTTTGGTTCATGTTTTGACCCATAGTTTGTCCCATTGTGGGCACCAGGGAAGGGGTGGGGCCCATGGATGCGCCTGTGCTGTTCATCTGGGGGCCCTCTGTGTGAGAGAGAAAGAGACAGAGGGGGGGGGGGGGAGGAGGAGGAGGGAGAGGGAGAGAAGAACACCATTAGTGAGGAAAATTCAGTATTAGCAGTTCTGAAACCTATAAAGAAACACAACATTTGGAAAACTACGATTGTTGAGATTGGGCACCTCACAGGGGAGCTGTTGGCCATTTCCTGGTTGGCATCTGAGTGATCAGGGTCAAATGCTGTTATGCCCAAACACGGTTAACTCTCCTCTCCACGGTCATTATGACCGCTGCGCTTCATCTGTCCTCTCGAAAGACTCTGACCTTGTGGAGCAGCACACGTCCCACTATTATAACTGAATTACATTTTAAAGAAGGGTCGCTCGTCTTTCTGGAGGAAAGGTTCTGGCTGGATGTGCAGAGAATTTTAAACGCCAGCCTTGCTAGGGTCATTGACTCAGCGAAACCTTTCCCCATTTATGATCATTTCAAATTTCAGTTACAAGTGCAAGTTAAATGAAAATCACCAGCTTAGGGTACCATAAACTCTTTCCAAAGAACAGTTTCAAGGTGTTCTTTAAGGGCAGTTTCAGGACCTTCACAAATAACACAAATTGCATGAAAGGAATTAACTGCAACTCACAATGGCTACATGTGTTAATATTCTAAAATAAATTGTTCTGCCCCCCTGACCCCAAGCTGAAATGTAAGGTGAACAGTAATATTCTTTTTGATGCACAATTAATTCTGAAAATCAGATATGCAAACTAAACTTATGTGAAGATTTTCCAACTGTTGATTTTAATTATCAACAGTAGATATTTTCTCATTGGGATGGTTATCTTGATTATGATCATTTGTTATAAAAAAACTTAAGCATTATTAAACCTATGGCTGTCAATCCAGATATCATGTATTTATAAAATGTGTAATTTCATTCAAAGAGACATTCAACAAGAACGTTTTTGCTCTTGCAAGGTCTCATTAGACTAAATATGCAAATAGAAGGCAGTTGTGCTCTCTGATGCTTGAAAATAGGGAAGGTTTCCGCAGCAATAGAGGGGTGTTGCACTTGTTTAATGACATTTTCTCATTTTCTCTTTTTAAGGGGAAAAGCTGTGTGTTATTTACAAAGCACTTAGTGGAGAACAGCTCTGCCAGACCGTCGGTGCATTGTGCTGCACACATTCTCTTTCTTGTGAAAGAGCTCCTATCTGGCAACCCTGTCTGCTCCCCAGTGACATGTTCATAGACATTTAGTAATTCTGGAATATGAATAGAGTATTTTTTTTTAATGATGGACTGTATGCATGCTTTATTGAGCACTAATAAAGCAGTAATAATGCAGAATAAAGCATTACCATTTTGTCAGTGAGCTATTGTGGTCGGTGAAGCATGGAGTCATGTGACAGTCTCATAATTCTCTTCTTTGGACCTGAATGTAAATTATATCTAACCACCCCCCCCCCCCCCCCGCCCCCCAGTCTGAAAGGATATTAAATGAAACGGAAAATGAAGAGATGATTTAAGACAGTGCTAGTTAGGGTGCCGAAATGAGCCAAAGATAGGTCAAGAGGTGCTGTTATAGTAGGAATAAAACAGCCATCACAGTTGACAATGAAGAACTAGAAGAGGTGCCTGACTTCCTCTCCCTTGAAAGCCCTACAGCAAATGGAGACATTTCTAAGTGACGTGAACTACAAAATCAACTAAGCAAAATAGACCATTTGTGATTTTGAGAAACATCTGTCGAGCAAAGCACATCGACTTCAGGCTAAAAATGTACTATAAGTGCCCTAGCAACATACACAATTGTATCTGTGCAGGCTACACTCGCCAGAGGCACATCCGCGTCTGCCAAGATAGACAGCAATCCGTATACAGCCACACTATTTGCATTTGCAGATACTATTGGTCATTTGCAGTCTGCTTCTGTGTAAAACCGTTAGCACAGAGGAAAGGTTAAAACATTATTTTGGAGTCAGATAACGGAGATATCGTTAAATGAATCCCATTCCAGTAGGACCGGGTAAGACTACACGCATTCTTTTGCCTCTCAGACACTTCTGCTGTTTTGTGTATCCGAGGTTGTTTCTTACAGAGTCAGTCAGCAGGTTTCTGTTTACAGGGCGAAGGAGTAGCTTCTGAGCCATATTTGGAAAAAAAAAACACTCGCGATCACATCAAGAGCTCGATACGCGTATTCAAGAACTATGAGCAAAGGAATCGGGTGTGATTCGGATCACGTACGAAGCGGCGCTGGAACCTGCTGCAGGGGAGGAGGGTGGCGTGGCGGGGCCACCGGGTCAGAGCGAATTCACTGGGACGCGAAGCACAGACGCAAGACTAATCAAATCAAACGAAGGCCGCGGAAAATAGATTTAGATTTATCAATTTATTTTTGACCGGTTGAATCTGTTCATTTTTTTTCTCGTGACGTCTGGCCGTGTGATCACCGATCAGGCCCGTCCCGTGGCCGCCGCGGCGTCCGCCTCCCGTTTCGGGAAGAGAGCCGATGGGCACGCCCTCTCCGCTGCCGGTCGCCGCCTCTCTCCGCGCCGCGGTTCGTCGGCTGAGCTGCGCGGTTGCTGTGTCGTGCCGAACTGCCTCGGTTGACCCGAGGAGGTCGCCGACGAGCGGTGAGACGGGTACGGTCATCCCGACTGAAACCCACCCTCCCTGTAGGCTCTACGGCCAGTGGAGCGCACCCAGCCTGTGGGATGTAGGCACACACCAGTAAATAATGTCCGAGCGGGATGAGCCTCCCAGCAGCTCTCTGATTGGATATTGAGATGTACAGTTAGCAGTCCTGTGTTTTGGTTGGTTGATGAGACCCAGCACTGCACTGGTGCGCATTTGAATGGTTCTGTAGTCCCAACAGCAGTGCATTCGATTGGTTTTTGAGACCTAACCCTTGTATTTCATTGTTTTCTTTTCTTTTAAACAGCCCCTGCCCACCCCAACCACCCAGACCAACACACACACGCAGACATGCTCACACATACACCAATCTTGCACTGAACCCTTTCACAAAAAGCCTTGCCTTGTTGTTTTTACTAAAACACTGAGAGCAGGTGACCCCTCTCAATGCACTGAGCTGGCAAAGGGAAGGGGGAAGGAGGGTGGCAGGGGGCAGGAGCGGAACACCGCAAACCTAAAAGTGCCCTTCCCCGCTTGCTGGGTCCTTATTAACCAGGAGCATGTGTGCTGTGTAACTGACGTGAAGCACCTGTTAAGAAAATGAATGGGAATACTAATGGTCCTCTCTCCTGAGATTAAAGTAACACTGATAATTGAATGAGAGCCGAGAATGAGATTGTGTAATTATCATTTTCAGTCCTCGTACCCTGGAGATCAGGCTCTGGAGCTGGGGAGATTTGTCGTCGCCAGGGCAACAGCTGGAGCACGTCTCTCTGTGAAACAGACCCGCCAGACACTCTGGCCAATGGCTGACATCTGAACGATGGTGTGTGTTGAGTGGGGTGGGGTGGAGGGTGGTGGTGGGGGGGGGGCTCACTAAAACTGATTCACAGTTGCTTTAAAGGGCACTTAGGGCTGTTCTGAAAAACTGTAGCAGCTTGAGCTATATATGTCCCCAGGCATGGAGCTGCCAAGCAAGCACGTATCCTGGATTTCATCCTGCTATAGCCCAAGACGCTGAGCTTTTGAGGGTGTGGAGCACAAACCTCAACTGAACAAGCCTACATGGACACTCAGAAACCAAAAACACTAGTCTCACTGAATATTCTCCTGCTTATTGTACATTCTTGGGTAAGTTTCCTCCTGCAAAGAATTCAGGCACGATTTCTTGCTCTTACCTTACCTGCTCTGATGCTCTTACCTTACCTTCTCTGATCTGCTTACCTTACCTGCTCTGATGCTCTTACCTTACCTTCTCTGATCTGCTTACCTTACCTGCTCTGATGCTCTTACCTTACCTGCTCTGATCTGCTTACCTTACCTGCTCTGATGCTCTTACGTTACCCAATTTGATGCTCTTACCTTACCTGCTCTGATGCGCTTACCGTACCTGCTCTGATGCTCTTACTTTACCTGCTCTGATGCTCTTACATTATCCAAATTGATGCTCTTACCTTACCTGCTCTGATGCGCTTACCTTACTTGCTCTGATGCTCTTACCTTACCAGCTCTGATGCTCTTACCTTACCAGCTCTGATGCGCTTACATTACCTGCTCTAATGCTCTTACCTTACCTGCTCTGATGCGCTTACCTTACCAGCTCTGATGCGCTTACTTTACCTACTCTGATGCGCTTACATTACCTGCTCTGATGCACTTACCTTACCTGCTCTGATGCACTTACTTTACCTACTCTGATGCATTTACCTTACCTGCTCTGATGCTCTTACCTTACCTGCTTACCTGCTAATTTTTCAAAATTATTATTAATATTATTTAGCATAGCAGTGGATCAAAGAGTGTATGACCTGTAAAGCCGAAGGACAAAATACAGGAGCAGGGCTCCCATGCATCCCGGAAAACCTGGAATTATTCAGAGTTTTCCCATCATGGGAAAAAAAAAAGTCATGGACAATGAGAGAACTGGCTAAATGAATTAGTTGGGCTGGATAATATTTTGAGTGTATTACAGGCCAAAACGCTGGTCTATACAGAGAAAATGCAGAGGTGAGTGTGTGGCGTGTGTGTGTGTAACCTGTGGCTGTAATTCTGACGGATGAGGTGGCCAGACGGACTGAGGCATTAGAATCCCGGGCAGAATGGGCTCTGGCAGTGACAACGGTGAGCGCCAGGTTGACACAAATTGACTTAATTTGAAGGCCGGCCTCGGACGGGCGACGGCACGTCGTCGGGGAGGGAGGCATCAGCCGTCCTCCGGAAATGTCACCCCTGCTTTTGTTCCCTCTCCTTCTCCTCTGGCAGCTCCATTCAGCTTTTTACTTCGGGTTTTTTTTTGGCGGATGATGGCGGTGTAATAAACATGCCAGCCCTGGTTACTGCCGCTCCCCGAGTTTGAATCCGCCCGACCTGTCTCCCTGACAGCTGCTTTGCACCGGCCCTGAAAAGCCATCTTCTGCTCGGAGGCTTTGCGAGAACGCGACAGCGAGCGGGAAGGCGATGGAGCCTGACTGCCACTGGGGGCCTGAGGAGCCGGTGGTGGGCGGGGGGGGAGGGGGGGATTGGGGCGCTCTTCTGCATTAAATGATTCCATTCTCCCTCGAGACTTCCTGCCCTGTGATCTCACAAGCTTTTCTGGAACCCCTTGGGTGTCTTTGTCAGGAATCAGAGCGTTGGGGAAAGCATGATCCATGGCGAAACATCAGCTGAGAGCTCCAAATTTATTTTCCTCTGAATAGCCATTGTAGGTTTTCACTGATATATATCTGATAGCTTAAAAGCAGCCTGTAAAATATAAGAATATTGCTAAAACAGGGTAGAAACCTCTGCCTTGCTCCTGTCCTCTCCAGGTCTTATGTGCTGTCAGTGTTTACCAGCATTGCATCATTTTCAGAGAAGTGTGACAGAGCCTTAATGAAGGTATTGAGGTTAACTGGCTCCATCGCCCCCCCTCTGTGTGCTATTCCACCACAGCAGAGAAAACAAAACCTTCTTTGTCTGCATTAACACTCTGCAGTGCCTGAGTGTCTCTGTTGTGCGAAGCCAGATACCTCACACATTTTTTTAGTTTTAATGCTCTCTGTCTACACCTTAACACGCACTATATCTGCACCGTAACTGCCTCTCTCTGCATCGTAACTCCCTATCTCTCTCTGCACCTTAACTCTATCTCTCTCTGCACCTTAACTCTCTATCTCTCTCTGCACCTTAACTCTCTATCTCTCTCTGCACCTTAACTCTCTCTCTCTCTGCACCTTAACACTATCTCTCTCTGCACCTTAACTCTATCTCTCTCTGTACCTTAACTCTATCTCTCTCTGCACCTTAACTCTATCTCTCTCTGCACCTTAACTCTATCTCTCTCTGCACCTTAACTCTCTATCTCTCTCTGCACCTTAACTCTATCTCTCTCTGCACCTTAACTCTCTATCTCTCTCTGCACCTTAACTCTCTCTCTCTCTGCACCTTAACACTATCTCTCTCTGCACCTTAACTCTATCTCTCTCTGTACCTTAACTCTCTATCTCTCTCTGCACCTTAACTCTATCTCTCTCTGCACCTTAACTCTCTCTCTCTCTGCACCTTAACTCTATCTCTCTCTGCACCTTAACACTATCTCTCTCTGCACCTTAACTCTCTCTGCACCTTAACTCTCTCTGCACCTTAACTCTCTATCTCTCTCTGCACCTTAACTCTATCTCTCTCTGCACCTTAACTCTCTATCTCTCTCTGCACCTTAACTCTATCTCTCTCTGCACCTTAACTCTATCTCTCTCTGCACCTTAACTCTATCTCTCTCTGCACCTTAACTCTATCTCTCTCTGTACCTTAACTCTATCTCTCTCTGCACCTTAACTCTATCTCTCTCTGCACCTTAACTCTATCTCTCTCTGCACCTTAACTCTCTATCTCTCTCTGCACCTTAACTCTATCTCTCTCTGCACCTTAACTCTCTATCTCTCTCTGCACCTTAACTCTCTCTCTCTCTGCACCTTAACACTATCTCTCTCTGCACCTTAACTCTATCTCTCTCTGTACCTTAACTCTCTATCTCTCTCTGCACCTTAACTCTATCTCTCTCTGCACCTTAACTCTCTCTCTCTCTGCACCTTAACTCTATCTCTCTCTGCACCTTAACACTATCTCTCTCTGCACCTTAACTCTCTCTGCACCTTAACTCTCTCTGCACCTTAACTCTCTATCTCTCTCTGCACCTTAACTCTATCTCTCTCTGCACCTTAACTCTCTATCTCTCTCTGCACCTTAACTCTATCTCTCTCTGCACCTTAACTCTCTATCTCTCTCTGCACCTTAACTCTCTCTCTCTCTGCACATTAACTCTCTCTCTCTCTGCACATTAACTCTCTCTCTGCACCTTAACTCTATCTCTCTCTGCACATTAACTCTCTCTCTCTCTGCACATTAACTCTCTCTCTCTCTGCACATTAACTCTCTCTCTGCACCTTAACTCTATCTCTCTCTGCACCTTAACACTATCTCTCTCTGCACCTTAACGCACTATCTTTCTCTACACCTTGACACTCTATCCCTCTCTGCACCGTAACTCTCTATCTCTCTTTGCATCTTAACACACTATCTCTCTCTCCACCTTAACACTATCTCTCTCTGCACCTTAACACACTCTCTCTCTGCACCTTAACACATTCTACCTCTCTCTGCACCTTAACGCACTCTGTCTCTCTGCACCTCAGTACACTCTTTCTCTTTGCACCTTAACAAAATCTGTATCTCTTTGCACCTTCATGCACTCTCTCTCTGCACCTTAACATACTCTCTCTCTACACCTTAACACATTCTATCTCTCTCTGCACCTTATCACTCTCTCTCTGCACCATAATGTACTCTAGCTCTCTCTGCACCTTAGCATACTCTCTCTGAACCATAACACACTCTATGTCTGTCTGCACCTTAACACACTATCTTTCTCTTCACCTTAACTGTCTATCTCTCTGCACCTTAACAAAATCTATCTCTCTCTGCACCTTAACACACACTATGTCTGTCTGCTCCTTAATGCACTCTATCTATCTCTGCAGCTAAAGCACTCAGTCTTTCTGCACCTTAAATGATAAAATCAGTCATTTTTATTTTTCAGTATTATAGACATATCTTATGAAAAGACCAAAACATGTTTCTGTCCAACTCTCGTACTTTTTCCTACCCCATTTTGCGTTCTACCAAGAAAGCCATTCTTTTCAGTTGTGTGCAGAAGTCATTAAATGCAGCTCAGAAAGAAATATTTTTATTTTCAGAAAATGCAACCTATTATCACGGATAACATGGCTAGTGCATTTTTTCACCAAATTTACTTAAAAACGCAACAAATTGTTCATTTCGATCTGGACTATTTTCAGTGTTTTTGTGAAAATTCTATCCCTAACCCTGACACACACAAAAAAGCTATCATTACACAGTACAAAGACCAGGTGTGTTATGCTCACCACAGTTTGCCTCCTTGACTTGTTTTTTGGACAACAATGAAAGTGCTCCACTGTTGTCCTAACAAGTACTAAAACAAGTCAAGGAGACAAACTGTTACTTTGGTCAGCATGACACACCATTACCTGGCCTTTTCGGTGTTGGCTAGATGGGAGATAATTGTTTGTTGGATAAATTCATTGAGAGTTGGACAGAAACATTATTGATTTTGGTCTTTTCAGAGAATATGTTGGCGATACTGAGGAAATGAAAATGACCGGTGCTATCGTTTAACACAGTCTATCTAGCTGTGCACACAGTCTAGCTTAACACACTATCTCTCTCAACACCTTAACATACTCTCTCTCTGCATCTTAACACACTCCGTTTCTCTGCCTTCTCTCTCGCTCTGTGCCTCAGCACACTCTGTCTGCATGCCTTAACGCTCTCTGTGTTTTTCCCTGCATTGCCGTCCTCACTCTGCTCTGCGCGGGTCTGCCGTGGCCTGTTCACCATCGAGCATTCTGACGGCTCCACTGTGGAGAAAGGTTATTGCAGATTTGTGATGAGGAGGAGGGATCTTGTTCTGGTATAATTACTACAATAAAATTTCACATCATGCCTTTCATATTGCATGTAGGAACAGGGAGGTCAGAATGTCTGGAACATGAAAATATTTTGAAGCTCCTTATTCCCAGCCTTGAGAAAACCAGGCCAAGCTACTTAAATTCAGCGTCCAGTCCCCACCCCCCCCCCCCTCCAGTGGAGTCTCCCAGTGATAAATGCGAGTAATTAATATCAGAAAGGAGGCTAATTAAGTCCAGATTGCCTAATGGTCAAAATAGAATTTCTCCGCTGCCCCAGTTACCTCAGAGAGCAGAGTGAAAGCGTCCGCGCTGGTCCGGCGGGAGCGGGAGTTATTAAACGCCTGTCAAGGCACCGAGACGTTGAGACGCGACGCGGCGTTTCGCCAGCCATCACTCTTTTAAAAGCGACCCTCGTCGTCCAGGTGTTTTGCGTTGGCAGCGTGAAAGGGGGATAGATTCCGGCATCGAACCGTTCGCCTTTCCGAATCGCGGAAATGGGGCCGACGGGCAGCGTAAACAAGAGCCGGGTTGAACTGGGGGGGGGGGGGGTCAGTTAATCAATATGTTAATTTGCTCTGCAGCGTTCCTACTGTACACGAGAACACGGACGAAAAGGCGGGAAAGGGAGGGGAGAGACTTGCAGCTCATCACCCTGCCAAATGGGCCTGTGCCAGCCCCCGTCTGTAGCCGAGGCCGTGTCACTCCGGAGCGACGGCGTGGGCGGCCGCTAACGGGCTAACAGGCTAAATGCACAACGCGTTCGCTTATCTGCTCTGAGCCAGCGGTCGACAGCCCGGGTCCTCCAGGGCCGGAGGGGCCGCCGGTTCCCGTTTCCACCGTAGAAACGGCAACCGCTTCAGACCCAACGAACCGGGTGAGGCGAGTCGACCCCGTAATCGACTGCTTTAATCGATCACCTGTGCTGAGTAATAACAGAAACCTGCAGACCTCCGCAGCTCTCCAGGCCCCGGGGGCTGTTGACCCTCGCTCCAGACAATCCCTCAGACTGGTTGCCACGGCAACGTCCGTCCAATCACCCGGGAGCGTGCCTAAGATGGTGTTAAACCAAGAAAGCTCTACCTTCCTACCTTCCTTCCTCCCTGTAGCCGTTAGAACCGAAGACGGGGCAGTTAGGTCGACTGCAAGCGAGCGTGCGCTTTTTTTTTCCGAAGCGCGTGATGTCACCCGCCACCTCTTATCATGCTGTAGTCCGTAAGTTGCGCTCACGCAGGCATGAGTCAAAGGAAGACCTTTCACGTACAGCTGAACGGATGGGCTGCAAGCGCCGTCATCCTCCCTGAATGAAACCTACTTTCTCAATCACCAACTGTGCATCGCTCTTTGGGGCTGCTGTCCACGATTGGCCTTGGCACAGTCTGGCTTTGAAACGGGACTGTGAGACCCATCCATGCAGTATGGCAGCACCTTTACAGTATGAGCCACTCAGCCATTTTGGCTGAGTGGCTCATACTGGTGGAAGCCATTTTAAGGTAAATTTGTCATGGATACCAGTTTTTTTACACAAAGCTGGATGGCTGTCAATTATTTATTAGTATGCTCTTTTGTTCTTCATTACTCTGCAGAAGAAATCCCCAGTATGTAATCCTGTAGGTAACAGTGGTTAATTCTAACCCCGCACAAGCACGATGCTACCTGTGATGCATATGGAGAAATGGAGAGGAGATGAAACTGCTCCTATATCATTGGTCCACTGTCTATAATTTTGTCTTAAAAACACAACATGAGGTTTTTGAGTCATAAAAATCCCAACACTAAGTCTTATGTTGCAGCTTGTGTCCTGATCAAACTCACAGAGAGATGTCGGCCATCTGGTCAATAAGAACTGCCCAGTGAAGGAACATTTGTACAGTACATTTATGGAATTCAGTATGGCTGTTCATGTGCTCCCTCACACTCTTTATTTTCTCACCAGGAGAGGTAGTTTGTGAGACGGGTGGCTTTCATCCTGTATAAACTTTACCGCAGGCCGTACTGCAATCACGGAAGATTATTCAACATCACAGTGTTCCATATGGGGGCTGATGGGAGATGAAGTCAAATTATGCTGTTTGTTATGCGATGCTGTGCAATTAGGCACATGCCGAGCAGACACCAGAAGGTTCTAGAGTCACCCTTCAGTTGGCCCAGGGACTGGTATCTGGAGAGACAGTGAAGGGACCTCCTGTCCTGCTTCAGTCAGGAAGCGAGCTTGCGTTTGATCACAATGAAGCCAGCCCCATGCGCCTCTGGGACATCAGCTGCCAGGAGCTTTGTGACTCATCAGAGCAATGGCTGCCTGCTGTGCAGCCCTGACAGGCAGCTCCAGAGCTCGAGCCCCGACAGCTCCACAGACTGCCTCCAGGGCTGTGCGCATTTGAGAGGCCCTATCTGCGACAGGTGATGTGGAGCAGTCGGCTGCAGCACCATCTCTCGCATTTACTCACACACGCACACACATTTAAGTGACCCACAATACGGCCCGTGCTCCAATAAGGTGGCTGTGATGACTATGTGCTAAGGAATAGAATGGTTGTGGTGGCTTCATGCTGACCGATAAAATAGCTTTGATGACTACATGCTGACCAATGATTGCCTTTCAAGAGAAATGCTGGCAGTATTGCCAGGGCGTCAGTGACCAAGCTAACTGGTGCATTTATGTCCTTCATTATGAGAGGATCGGAGACTAAAGAACTCGTTCACCTGGATTCTATCAACATTTCTTCTTCACTTTGATTCAATGAAATTCGTTTGTAAATTTCAAATGTTGGCAAATGATGTTTTGCCACCAAAAATGTACTCACCAAACTGTGTTTATAAACACAAAAATGCTCAAATTGACAAATGTAGATCTAAATGTTGATCAAACCCAGTCTATCGCACCTTTTCCCGGTGTCCAGGCCTGACACTGTTGACGTGTTGTCAGAGCGTTGTTAGACTGTTGCTCACAGTGCACTGTGCAGGAGTTAATGTGGGGATGCTGCTCAGCTGCTTGACAATGGTTATTTAACTCAGTCAGACTCTACTGTCACAATGACTGGGTGTCACCTGGTTCGTCAGAATGTGGAATTGTTACCTTTTGTGCGAGTATAATTTACGGTTATGAATCACTGTGTTGTGACAGCAGTGGGAAAGCCTCAGGGGAAGCCTAATGTGTCATTAACCAAGCACAGCTATGTTGGGAAACATTGCTGTTGTGTTACTCCTGACTGGCATTGTATGCATGTAGTAGTACAACTTCAATGGCATATGGAACATTTACTGTGCGTGGACTAGATTTTAAAAAAAAACTCTCATCTCTGTTCATAATAGCAGTTTAACTTTGTTCACTTTTCAGATTAAACTCTTCAGCACACTTGTGCTTGCTTTATGCGGGCTACCTTGAGCAGTTCTCACATTTTACTGAATCATACACTGAAATTCTGTTCCGGGTTTAAGAACACTGAAGCTCAAAATTAATTTGAATTATTTCCAAGGTGATTTTTTTATGTTAGAAAATATTTTTAAGAAAAATTAAGAACTGAAATATGCTGTTTGCGTAAGTATTCAACCCCTGTGGAAGCTCCAAATTCACACAGGTGAAAGAAATTACAGGCAGGATACAATTGCCTTATAATTTGCCTCTACCTGTGAACGATCAAAATACCTGTCGCATTTTCTGGCTAAGAACCTCAAATTTATTTAAGGATCATTGGTCAGGCAGTGAATCTGAAGCAGGGCCAGCCCGTGGCATAAACGCTCTATGCGGTTGTTTAGAGGGAATAAATTAGAGAAAGGGTTCAAAAATATTATCAAAGTGCTTGGATGTCCCAGTGAGCACTGTTGGATCAATAATCAGGAAATGGAATCTACATCACACCACCCAGGCACTGCCTACATAAGGCTGCCCCTCAAAACTCAATGTCCCAGCAAGGAGGAGAGCCCCAGAGAGGCGAGGAGTCTGAGGGATCTACAGAGTTCAGTGGCTGAACTTAGAGTAAAGATGCACCACTCAACAATATCAAGATCAAAGAAGCCATTACTCAAAAGAACAATCTCAAAGCACATCTGGAGTTGGACCCAGCTAACATGTGGAAAACATTTTATTATCAGAGGAGACCAACAGAACTTTTGAGAGAAATTCAAAGCGCTATGTGTTGTGCCATCCTAAAGAAATGCCTCAAGAAACACCATCCCTACAATGAACTATGATGGTGGCAGAATCCTGCTGTGGGGACGGTTTTTATCAGAAGAGACTGGACATCTTGTGGAAACTGAAGGAAGAATGGATGCTGCAAGAGAACCTGCTGAAATCTGCTAAAAAGCTTGGGAGGAATTTCAACTTTCAGTGGGACATTGATCGTAAGTACATAGCTAAAGCTACATGGGAATGGCTCAGTGGCCCAGTCCTGATATAAATCCCATTGATAATCTGTGACACTATGTGAAAATTACAGTCCACTAACATCATCTAACCAAGCTGAACTACCTGGAGAAAATATGCCATCAGAATGGCCAAAAATCACTCCCAAACATTTGTGTGCAGAGCTGTCAGATATCCCAAAAGATTTAAAGCAAAAGGTGGTTCTACCAAAGGTTACTGTGTTGATTACTTATGCAAGCACCATATTGCAGTTTTGCATTTTTGCCGACAAATAAGCAATTTTGGCTTTTTAGCGTATGTGTTTCTCTGCACTCTGCAGAATTAATGGCAAACATCACTTTGCTGATAGACAGGCTTGTGAATATGACTGGCTATTCCAGACTGAAATAAATGAGCATGAAAACAAAAGCCAAGGCCAGACGTTAATGGTGTGGTTTTTGACAAAAAATATTTCAAAGGCTTAATGTCGCGTAACACAAAAAAAGGATAAACCAAGTCTATGTAGACTCCATTTTGCATGCGATAAAATGAGCTTCTGATCAGCCCGTGTAATTTGACACCCTGGAAACACCTGCCCCAGTTAGGGCTGGTCTTAGTGATGTCACAATGGGCCACCTCAGTAGGTGTGTGTGTGTGGGTGGAGCTATCTAAAAGGAGAGGAGCAGCATGACGAGGGCACTCTGCTTCTCCAGCAGCAGTGGGTGGACATTGTGCGAGCGCGGTGCTTTGTGAATATGCATATTAAAACAAACTTCCACCCCGCCCCCCCACCAAATGTGAAGTGTTCCCTCCTACATTTACACCCACAGAGTGTAAAGTGATGTCACATAACAAACTGCCCCTTTTTTTCCCAGCCGTTGGAGGCTGTCAGTCAGAGGACTGTGTGAAAGGCGGTCTTTTCTTGTGCTTTCTGTCAGCGGCGCACTATGAATAATGACGGTTAATTTCGGCCTTTGTCTGGCTTTGTGGTTCAGGTAAAGCTGCAGCGAGGGAGGGGGGAGGGAGCGGGGGGCGGGTGACATTTTTTCCACTTTGATCTTGATATTTGTAGCTGCTGTTCTAGGTGGGAGAAGCTGCTCCTGGCTAAATGGCCTGTCGCCCTGACAACGCCGAGTGGGGCTGAGGATAGGCCAGGTGTGGCAGGTGTGCTTTTCCCCTGATCACACCCACAAGAGTTGTCTAGGCCAATCGAAAACATAGACAGAAACTGACATATCAGAACTATTCCTTTAATGGCTTCAGTACATAGATGCTGTGTGTGTGTGTGTGCGTGTGTGTGTGTGTGTGTGTGTGTGTGTGTGTGTGTGTGTGTGCGCATTTGTGTGTATGTACGCGTGTATGTCAGTGTGCACGTGAGTGTGTGTGTGCGGATGTATTTAAAAGGCGTGATCTCGGTAGGGAGGTTAATGAAAGCTGCGGGGGTTGTCGCGGCAACATCTTTTGGGGTGGTGGGGGGGGGGTCGACCCGTTCCTCTCGGCCTATGAGACGGGGGTGATTGATGATGATGGATGCGTTCCCTCCATCTGCTGGACAGAACCCTGATGACTTACAGTCCTGCACCCCGAAAAAAAAAAAAAAAAACCCTTCCCATCCTGCCATTCTGTCGGTCAGCCCCGTCACCACCCACAGCCTCTGATCACAGATTGAGGAGCGACGTGGCAGAGCAGCATATATAAATAACTGCTCTTTTTCTGCAGAGGCTTCCAAACAGCACACAGCGCTGATAAATTATCCCCAGCGCCCGGCTTCTAGGGCCTTTATGAAACACTATTATGATTACGGTTATTAATATTCTTATCTCCTCAGGAAGATGATTTATTATTGCTCTTTTTTCATGGTTTGTTATCGATTTTCTCTGATGAGGGCAGTCTGGGTTTTTTTTTTTTTTAATGTAATCAGGAATGATCAATTCTCGTGGCCCCGCAGTGGTCCAGTGCTGTTTTTCATAATTGTCAAATCAATAAATTTCAAATCGATGAAATGTGTGTACATGACAACAGATGAGGAAGTTTATGACACTGAAAAAGCACCACCCTGCCCTCCTCCTCCTCCTCCTCCTCCTCCTCCACTCCTCCTTCCCGAGGGTTCTGATATGAAAATGTCTGATGAATTATGTGGCTGGATCAATGACTGTGCAGGCCCTGGAGGTCAGGGGGTGGAGCTAAAGAGAGGCGGGGCCTGGAATGCTGTTTGCGCTGCTCTGGTGTGTCGGCGATGCATTTTGTCTTCCTGTGCATCAGGCAGATGTGTGAGCAGATGATGATGTCACTGCTCTGCCCATTACCAGGGCCGGATAGCTAATGCTTTCTGGCCCAGGTTTGCCTAAGGACCAATGGCTGCTCTCGTTTGGCCCACCTGAGTAGAGGACTCCCAACTTTACAATGGAACATGAATAACCATCCTGAATGACCACAAACACATACGCACACACCACACATACATACTCACACACACACACGCACATGCACATACACGCATACATACATACACACACATACACACGCACACACACTCACGCACATGCATACACACATACACACGCACATACATACACACACATCACACACACCACACATACATACATACATACACACATATATACATACATTGTCACACACACACCACACATACATACACACATATATACATACATTGTCACACACAGACACACACACACACACATACATACAGGCACAAGCACACACACAGGGTCATTCTCTTTCGCAGGTGGTCACCAGGAATTCATGTCCCTCTCTTTCCACTCGGTGCCTGTGTCTGAAATGAGCATTTAATTACTGCAGTGAAAATGCCTTTGAGTGCATACTTTACATACGTGATATGACGATGTCTTCTCCCATTACCAGCTCGGCCTGACGGTAATAATGCACCACTAATGCGCTTTTAT